>NC_058089.1:107076020-107266377 GCF_014858855.1 Bufo gargarizans
TATTTTTATAACAAATCGAATTTTCGCAATTACGAATATAATTAGCAATATTCTAAATATTCGCGAATTCTCGAAGTGCCGATATTCGCGATTAAAATTCACAATTCGAATATTCGTGATCAACACTAATAAGGTATGCTGTTAACCTCTGTAACCCTCAGGAGATGTTAGGTTTGGGAACGCTATACTTTTTCCAGGGGTCTCAGTGGTCTGGCCGCGCTTCAAAGCATTCCTCTCTGCTGGGATAGTGAACTGACAGGGGAGGGGCGATGTGTTTCTGGATATCTCTGAGACTGAGGGTAGTAGTAGTCAGTTGTTAGGGGATTTACTCCAGTATGAAAACTCGGAATATCTATAACTTTATCTGCAGCTTTACGTGTGAACTACAATAAACTTCTGACCGGAGACAACTCCTATTGCTCATCTTTCGTCGGTCACAAGCTGACAGGGTCATTTTAGGCTGCGATTGGGTGCAGAGAAACATTGGGCATGGGGCTACCAAACCAAATGCCCCTATTATAATCCGCCATTGGCAGGGGTATACATATTAAAGAGTCAAGACAACTTGTGAAGGGGGCTCACCTGTGGAATGACAGAGCCTGTCAGAAAAGGAGTTGTCTCAATTCAGCAAATGGCATTTATCATGGAGATAAAGTTAATACAAGCCACTTACTAATGTGTTGTGATTGTCCATATTGCCTCCTTTACTGACTTGGTTCAATTTTTTTCATCTCATGATACACGGCTTGTAGCTGGGGGTTATGGCAATCCTGCAATCAAGCAGCGGTGGAAGTGCTTGCATACTATTAGAAAAAGCGCTGGCCGGGACTTTGGAAGTGTGCATAGGTACTCCCATCCTGGCCATCTCATAACTGCACTGCAGTAACCCCTGGGACGAGCAGTGTATAATGTAAAGGAAAAATGAATCAAGCCAGCAAAGGATACAATATGGACAATCCCAATACATTAGTACGTGTCTTGTATCAACTTTATCTACATGATAAATGCCATTTGCTGAAGTGAGGCAACCCTTTTAGGTGACTTTCACACTCGTGTTTGGTGCGGATCCGTCATGGATTTGCACAGACGGACCCGTTCAGATAATACAACCGCATGCATCCGTTCAGGACTGATCCGTTTGTATTATCTTTAATATGGCCAAAACGGATCCGTCTTGAACACCATTGAAAATCAATGGGGGACGGATCCGTTTTCTATTGTGTCAGTGAAAACGGATCCGTCCCCATTGACTTATATTGTGTGCCAGGACGGATCCGTTTGGCTCAGTTTCGTCAGACAGACAACAAAACGCTGCAAGCAGCCTCCAAAGCGGAATGGAGATGGAACGGAGGCAAACTAAGGCATTGTGAGCGGATCCTTTTCCATTCAGAATGCATTAGGGCTAAACTGATCCGTTTTGGACCGCTTGTGAGAGCCCATGACGGATCTCAGAAACGGAAAGTCAAAACGCCAGTGTGAAAGTAGCCTTAGCTGTATTTTTATAAAAGTGGCGCAACAATTTCTGAACTGTCTTTTTATACCGGGGCTGGACATCCCCCTGTGCCAGTGAGAAGAGGTGGGAGAACGGAGCCTCCACGAGCAGGTGCAACGCCTCTCCCCCCCCCCCCGCTCCTAGGGGCTAATTAGCATATTATAAAAGTTTGTTTTTCTCAATAACGTCGTCAGGCAGTGAGATGGCACTAACATATGGCAAACCAATGGTTGACGGTGGTAACAAACAGCCTGCTTAATAACACTTTGCACTTTTGGATTTTGTTTTTATATTTAAATTAAAACATGGTCCACATATTATCCCCTTGTGGTGTCAGATGCCTTCGTCTCAGTTTTTTTGACCTGTAAAATGGAGGCAGCCATTATGATAAATTAGAGTTTAGAAATTGTTTAGTTTAGAATCGATTTACCCATCTATACCACTGAGGTACCACCAGAGCCAAATTGTACCAAAGTGACTATCAGTTCACTTGAATTCACAAGTCTCAAATGTTGATAGTAACAGTACTCAAATTCAAATAGCAAATAGAGTTGGTGAACTTCTAACAAGATGAGATTGACATTGACAATAACAATATAATTATAACTTAAACACTAGAAAATGTGTTCACCTAGAACACAGAGGAACCTGACCTTTGTAAGACAGGAGGAAGGATCACTTACTAATACACAAATTGGTCTTCCAATAACACACTAGGAATATTAATGTCCTTCCTTGCCCACACATGCACTTGCTCAACACAACTTGGGTCAACAGGTAACAGGTAACCAACCACTTCAGGGCCAGATGCAACTCTTACCTCTGCACTTCCTGTAACTACACCCCTGCAAGGCTCCCTCTTGACATTGATCTGAACATTGGCAGCCTTACAGCCACATGTGCAATACCTGAGACCTGGGGGTATCTAAAATTGTTACAGTATGTGTAATATTATTCTTATGTTATGTGTTGTTATGCCCTGTACACCAGCAATGGTGTTATTTAGTTGTCAGGAACAGGATTAGCCACCCTCTTCCTCCCCTCTTTGTAGGAGTGGACGGGTCCTGCTTCCTGCCAGGAAGGGGATTTCTAGCTAGGACAGTGTGGAGGAAGTAAGCACCTCCTATTGCTTTGGGACCAACAAGAGATCCCATTCTCCAGTGAGACTGCGAGAAGATCAAGAAACCTGAAACTTTCATAACAGCTGCAGTGTTGTATAGACAGTTGAGTGAGCAGCAACCACAACTTTACAGAACCTGCTGGTGCAGGTGAGGGAATGTGGTTCAGACACCCATCACCTAGACCGACTTACACGGTGGCTAGCCGGAATTACACAGTGAACACATAAATCCACAAGTGAAGGCATATAAGTTATATTGCAAGTGAGACTCTTTTACTTACTTCTGGCTTGAACCTTGAGACCACCTTGCCACTGCACTGATCACCAGGGAATAACGGCCTGAATAAGTACACCATGATAGCTTCTAGGAAGTTATTTTGTGCTCCTGTGTAATATTTTATGAGGCACTACAGTATTTGGCTCTGCTTAGGTAGTATAATGTGCTGCAATATGGTTTTGCTGGCCCTGCCTACTCGTGTTGGCTGCACCTTCTGTCAATATGGACCTAACTACAAAATGGGGACACTTTTAGTTTTTTTTTCCTGAATAGGAGGATTGGCAAACATTAGACTGCCATGTTACAAGGTTGGCACAGTGACACAACTACTCTCATTCCCCTTGGTTGGTAAAATGCTATTTCTACTAAAGTTTGGTGAAAATCTATTTTGTTGTCACTTTTCGTAACCTAAAAAAGGTGTATAAGCCTGCCTAACCAGAGACCAGGGATCCCACACCCTTGTTCCACCAGATAAGGTGATAGCCACATCTAGGCAGAGACAAGACATATCCTACAAACGACAAGCTTTCCTGAATGTTCCAATTATAGTCCTTACAAGAATAGTTGCATTTCTTTCTTCCAGCTTGCAAAATACAAACTGCCAATGAAAGTCCTAAATAAGATAGATTTAAAAAGGTTCTGTGGAGTTTTCGACCCCCTACTGGTACAGATATAGCCGAAGTAAACTTGATGGTTAATGTGTTAATTAAACCACTGCAAGAAAATTTTAATTGACTTTTTCAATGGATTTCAATGGATTTTGTCATGAGATAACACGTGTTATGAAAGTCAATTTTAGCTCGGCTACATGTACATTTCCTTTTCCATTGTGCCTAAAAACCCGTACATTCTTGATTTAGGAACTTTCTGTACAACTGTAATAGTTATTAATAACATGTATCCTGGAACAAAGGCTTTCCATTACATTTTAATGATGGTGCTAAAGCATACAGTTGCATTGCTATAAATTGCAACTTACTGAACCCAAATTTGCCATATGTTGTGAAAATAAAAGCCACACATAGACATTAAAGAGGCTTTCTGTGTGTTTTATATGATGACCTATCATTATAATAGGTCATCAATATCTGGTCGGTGTGGGTTCAACTCCTGCCACTGTTTAAACATTGAGGCCCCCTTACAGCTTACCAAACACAGCACCGTCCTGGATAGCAGCTTAGGCTTCTTTCACACTGGCATTTTGGCTTTATGTTTGTGAGATCCGTTCAGGGCTCTCACAAGCGGTCCAAAACGGATCAGTAATGCATTCTGAATAGAAAAGGATCCGCTCAGAATGCATCAGTTTGCCTCCGATCAGTCACCATTCTGCTCTGGAGGTGGACACCAAAACGCTGCCTGCAGAGTTTTGCTGTCCTCCTGACGAAGCGGAACCAAATGTAACCATCCTGGCACACAATTTAAGTCATTGGGGACGGATCCGTTTCCTGTGACACAATCTGGCAAACAGATCCACCCCCCCATTGACTTTCAATAGTCTTGGCTATAGAAGACATAATACAACTGGATCCGTTCATGCATGCGGTTGTATGATTGTAATGGAAGCTTTTTTGCAGATCCATGACGAATTCGCAAAAAACGATAGTGTGAAAGTAGCCTTAGCCCTATCTACTTGGGTCACATGACCTATGTACATGACATTACTGGCCTATAGGAAGAGGCCGTAGTACTCATTGGAGTGCTGCGGATTCTTCAAGCAGCTGATCAGTTGGGGTGCTGGGAGTTGGACCTCCACTGATCAGATACTGATAATGTATCCTGAGGATAGGTCATCAATATAAAACACCCAGAAAACACCTTTAAAACTAAATAAAAAATTTTAAAAAATAACTGTTGCATACCTGATTTTGTTGCTTCCCCTAAATCTCTTCTGGCATACTTCTATTCTTTTCCATTAAAAGGTTTCTTAAGGTTGCAGATATCACTGGCCAATCCTGAGGATACATCATCAATATCAGAGTGGTTGGTGTCCAAAACCGATCAACCTCACTGATCAGCTGTTTTTGGGCACCAGAAAGTGTCAGTGTATGGAGTGGAAGCAGAAGGCTACATATGCTCTGTAGCTTCCAGCATGTATTGATGTTCAGCTTCCATTCATTTGAATCGGACCTGAGCTCCAAGACCCCTACATGGCCACTACACAGTGTACAGAGCTTTCTTCCACCAACTCTGTACATTGTATAGCTTTTGCCACCACTCTGCTTGAAATAGCTGATGGGTGAAGATAATCATTATCTGTAGCCCCGAGAACCCCTTTGAGTCCACAAAGCCAGGTTTTCATACCTGATCATTCAAGACAATTCCATTGAGGTAGCCTACAAGTGCACCATCTTAAGATGCTTTGAATACAGACTATGATGAGATATACCACCATATAGTGACAATATGCCATCCCACCACAAAGGAACTCTTGCGTACCTAGTCTAAGTAAAAAAAAAAAAGGTTGGAAAATACAAATATGAGCCAGCTACAGATTCAGATGGTGTATTGCAGAAAAATTAATTCTAAAGCGATACAATTTCTGAACATTAGCAAAGATTTCAATAAATCGCACATATGACTTATAATAACCTGTGTGATGCAATTATAATAAATAATTTCCATAGACGTGCAGCACTGAAACCGGAAGGTTGGATTAAAGGCTTTAAATTGCACCCGTCATACACTATTGTGCACTGAACATGTTTAGTAATGAAAAATGCAGAGCAATGTGCTACATGGGCAACAATTAAAACAATATATTAGCAACACAGTATTATGAAATCGGTATAATATGCAAAAGCTCACAGCATGAGAAGAACGTATTACTGGAGATTATGTTCCCGAGACATCAATTAGCGTAAGTGCATTGACTTTCCAGGTATTTGCAGAGAAGCAAATACAACAGTGTGCTGTCAGCACAGAGACAATTAGTGTGTACAACATACATCTGAAAAATGCTGGCTGTATAATAAAGTGAGCTGCTCAGAGAAAATATTACAAGGAGCTCTGCTAGGAGATAATGTGGAATGTTCAACTCATCCATTTTTTGCAAGACCCGGTAATGCATTGCTCAGATACCACAACACAATACCTCGTCGTAAACATAAAGAATAGACCATAGAATTTTCTGCACTTGGACAAATGCTGGTTTCTCTGTTGGCTGAGTAATATACACTGTGCCTCCGATTTATATCTTAATATCTTAACACTTTTATGAAATCTAGATGAATTAGGCTACTTTCACATTTGCAGCATAGCTCTCCAGCAGGCTGTTCCAGCATTGAATGTCTGGAATCGTCTGGACAAAAATTGTTGTGTGCAGCGTTTTTTATATGGCCGGATTCCAGTATATTTGCCGGGTAGCGGGTGGATCTCCGCTGGACCTCATTATAGTCAATGATGCCTGCCAGTAAAATCCAGCAATTACAGATCTGGAGACTCTGGCAGGCTGTTATCTTCTGGAACAGACTTCCGGAGAGCTGTTTCGGAAATGTGAAAGTAGCCTATTTAGCCTAGTTATGTATTTAGGTCAATACATTTTACTGCTACTGAATCCATGTATTTTAGTGTTCCAGGAATTAGGGGCGGACTGGGAACTTAAAGCAAAAAAAAAAATATCTAAGTGGCCTCATATTGTAGGCAGGTCCAAATTGAAAGAAGGCAGGGCAACACAAGTAGGCAGGGCCAACTTAAGTAGACAGGGCTTACAAAACCATAATGCTGCATAAAATACAACCCTAGCAGAACCAAATACCATAGTGCAGCACAAAATACTACCTCAACAGAGCCAAATAACACAGTGCCACTGGGTCAGATGCATAAGTACCTATTGCTCCTAAATTAATTATGCTGAGAGCATCAGATCATTATGTACCCAGTCAGCAGCCATGAGGAGTAGTGTCTATGGCCAGGTCGTCCCTAGCGGGAACAGTCTGCTTTGACATTTAACATAGCTTTGACATTTAACGTAGCTTTGACAATGCTTAAAGGGGTTGTCCTTAAAAAAAGAAACATGGATACTTCCTTCTGGAACTAGGTATCAAGCCTGTCCATAGTTTACTGCTCTGCACCACTAAAGGTACTAGAGCTGAGTTGAAACACTGGGCATCACCTGTGCACAAATGTGGCACTGTTTTGGGTAAAATAAATTCAGCTTTTTCATGATCCTTGACATTGACAACCCTTTTAAAGATGAAAAGAAAAATTATAAAGGAGGAGGTCAAGAGATGAGTCCATGTTTGATCATGAAATTAGACAATCAAAATCTCAGAGGAAAGTGGATGAAATGGTAATTAATGGTCAGGATTTTCTCAGTCCAGACATTGATGATATCTTTCTAAGGTGTTCCATCAAAGTCCAATCAGTAAGTATATGACCTCAGGGATCACACCGATTGATAGTACACAGTGGCAGCAGTGAGATGGGAATGACTGCATTTTTGAAGGCCCTATAGTTGTTCATTGACTGAATGTGTCTCAATCATGCTTTCTTCAGGATCACAATGAATAGATCCTGACTGATCAGACCTTAGTGTTATGTCCTAAAAATATATCATCAATAGAGATGAGTAAATATCTTGAAATTTGCTTCAGGCTAGATTCTAATTAATTGGTCATCAGATTTGATTCAGCTATGAATAAATTGGACCCAAATCAAAAGTGCTTAGCTTCCTCGGAAAAGTCACATATGACACTCTGAGGTCTCCTAGGACTGTATCCAACCCGTTTCAGACTCTTTAACATCAAGAAAGCGTTAATAATGTGAAAGTGAGAATGACATTTAGTATATGAATATAGGTAAATAGATTGTAGCCAGGTTCAGACTGGTCCATTACAGTACCAGAGGATACTCTGTTGGGCCCAGGCTTTGATACAATAATGGCTTCCAAAGTTTTGCCCATGTACCAACTTCTGTCTGTTTCCCAGATTTGACCCTTTGCTGCCTGATTTGACCTCTTTCTGATTTTCATACTGACCCTGAGCTGCCTGCCCTGACCTTGGACTGTTTTTTGGATTGTATGTTCTCTGCATGTGCAGACCTTAGCCTGTCTCTGACTATGGTTTTGCCTGATTCTTTGCTGTTCCGCATTGGTGTCTGTGACCCCAGTGGGTCAATTGCCAAACAAACAAACTGATCCAGGAGACAGCAGCCTGGTGGTTCCCTGGCAGCAAAGTCCAGACTCCTGTATAGGGTTTAAAGGCGCAAGACCAAGAGACTTCCAGGATAATGCCCTTAGGATTAGACCCAAGTCAAATCTGTTTGGTTGACACAGTGGTTCTATAATCATTGTGTCACAGAGTCTATTGGTGGCCACCATTTTGAAAGATTTATCCAAATTGAATCACAAAAGAAATTCAAGATGAATCCAATCAGTTTACAATCGATTCACTCATCTTTAATCATCAGTGTCTACACAAAAAAAATCTTCAAAGAAAAGCACATGTAAAGAAAACAAAGGGTTAATATATAAAAAAATTAATCGCAGATTTCCAAAGTATTTTTATTTATACTGATAAAGAAAACTTTTTGATGCAATGATTTCAGCTGGCAATAATTACACGATTAAGCTCAAATGAATGGTTGGAAATAAATATGTTTTGATCGTTAAGTGACAGTCGAGAAGACATCTGCAACACTATTAATCTCGTCATGCATTATTTAAAAAGAAAGATGGCATGGATTTTAAATTGTTCAAAGCAGATTAGTTCTCAGGTCTGAAAAAAATGTTAAAAACCAAACTTTTTTTTTTCAGTTAAAATTCTTAATAAAAAAAAAAAATGGCTTATGACTCAAAGATTGATAGGAATTCCGTGAGCTATGGTATTTGATGTCTTGGATGAAACATGATATGCAGAGACCAGACCTGGAATCCCATTTTAAAGAGGATCCTTGGTGGCAAAGCCTTTAATTCACTACTTTACTCTGTCAAGATTTCTAATACCTCCAGCTGGAGTTCTTGATATGCCTCAAGGTAGATTTTACTTGTTCTCATATAATCAAACACGTAGGGCATCATAATGAGTGCATGAAAGATTGACCTCCATAAGGTGCCCCCTGTGAAACATTCCTCCGAAGTCTGATTACTCCAAAAGCCCAGGCATCACAGTCACAGTTAATGATATCAGTTACCACAGCAAGGTGCCTTAGGCATTGCTTCCCAAGGTCACCCAGCGCTGCGGTACACTTTGCTTTCTCCGCTCTGTGTTTATTGTTGCCTTTAAGCAGAAACCCAATTACAAGTGCCTGGTATGTCAGTGGATTCTGTGATGTTACAATACCAAAGTTAATAAATACAAGTCCTCACTTCTGAAAAATCTAGAACCTTGCATCACATATGAGATTTTTCTTTTTCTTTTTGTCAGCTGGCTTTGTTATAATATGCATTTTTATATATTTAAGAACATTTAATGCAGGTGGCTGTGCTTTTGGTTTCACAGGTTTATTAATCATTGACAAAACTAATAGCTTGTTAGTTCAGCAATAAAAAAGAAATTTTATTTTTTTATGCATTTCTGTATATTTATAAAAAAATATCAATTGCTTCTCTCTATTTTTGTTTTATGAACAAAAAAAACATTTTGGTTTATTTTATTAGTTTGCAAACATTTTATACATTATTAATAAGAGCATGCTTTTTAACTGCTTTTATTTTTGTGCATTTTTATATATCCATTAGGAAGACTTTGTGTGACCAAAAACAATTTTCATGGACACTTATCATGGTCGGATTTATTACATCAGTTTTGCAGGAGACTATGTTTCCATAATTTCTGCCAAATATATCTAATGTGGTGCAATTTTCGACACCATTAGTTTATCTTAAAGTCTGTCTCTTGCACCAGTTTTTATGAGATTGAGACAATTTGTGCTAAAAACAAAAATTGATTTTTTTTTATTGCAAATGAAAAATCTGTCTTAAATAAGCTCAACAGTATAACCACACCTATTTTGTCACCCACTTTTTTAAAGTTACAAGTAGTGTAAAAATTCAAAAAGTTGCAAACTGTTTTGAGCAAATAAGCCCAAAATGCCACAAAATGCCTTTTTGCTAAATTTTCAGAACAGAACTCTGGAATGAAGGGCTTGATAAGCTCCTGCACCATATGTAAAGCATTAAAAGGGTTATTTATCCCTGGACCTCCTTCAATCAGACCTCCCAGCCTGGCCAGACCTGTGGAAAGAATCATACTTACCTGATCCCTGCCGCTGGGATCCAGCTCTTTAGTGCTGATCTCCGGTGTCCTTGCTTCACCATCTGGTTTGTCAGGAGTCGCATGGTCACTGCAGCCAATAACATGTCCCCCATGTGTCACCTTACCCAGTAACATGCCATTTGGGGTACACATCATTGCTGAAGCCAGTCATTGGCTGAAGTGGCCATGTGACCCCCACCAACCTGGATGTTGACACAGGGAGAACAGAGATTTGAAAAAAAAGGAGCTGGAACCCAGAAGCGGGAATCAGGTAAATATGATTCCCTCAGTAGGTCCAAACAAGTTAAAGGGGGTCTGCCTGAAAGGTCCCTGATGATAAATAACCCCTTTAACCCCTTAGTTACCACCCATATGCCTTTTACAATGGTCACTAAGGGGCCGTAGGCTGGGCCGCCTCCTTTTTACAGCTGCTCAGTCTAAGCGCTACATGGGTCTTCTATGCTGTGGTGAGCAGAGTGGAGTACAGAAACTTGGCTCTCACATAAGAGCTGTGCTCCTGCTGTAATGGCCCAGACCGGCAGTAGCACTGATCGGGCCGTTTACCTCTTACATGCCGTGGGCAATGGGACACGCTGCATGTAAGCCGTTACTGAGGGAGCAAGCTCCCTCTTTCAACCTTCATCACCCCACAAATGATATTGTGGGGTGTCAAAGTCAGTGCAGGGAGGCTGGGTAGGCCCCAAGCCTGCCTCCTGCATTTCTCAGCAGGCTGCACCTTTCTCTTTTCCACCGCAGCCTGCTGGTGAATTTCAGTATAGCACTGACATTAAAATGCATTTCACTATAGAAATAGATGTAATGTATTTTAGAAGAAATTAAAATATTTCCTATTATCGTACCCTTGTGGGACTAATAAATAATTAAAAAAATAAACTAAAAAATCCAATTAACAAAAACAAAATTTTTTCCATTGAAAAAATGCTTTGCAAGATAAAATCTCCTCCACATATAGCCACATCCATAACAACCCATACTACACAAACATCATGTAATTTAATAAAACAACAAAAAAAATCCAGAATTGCAGATTTTTGCTTAGTTTCCACCCAAAAAATTGAATTCAAAGCTAAAAATGTTATTTACCTCAAAATAATACCAATGAAAACTACAAGTTGTCCAGCAAAAATCACATCCTGACACAGCTCCGTACAAGAAAAAATAAAAATTATCGGGCTTGGGATGTGGCAATATATGTAAACTTGTATGTAATTGTACTGACCCAGAGAATAAAGTTATTTATGCCAGAAAAATAAAAAAGTTATGGCTCTTGGAAGGCAAAAATGAGAAAAAATTCAAAAATAATTAAAAAATGCACTTGGTCAGTAAGGTTTAAAACATGTTGAACACTAAGGGGTATTGTGTTAATTAATGTATTTATTATATAATTTAGATTTTTTTTATATTTACTAAAACTGCATATTTTTTATCTGTTTGGTGTATTCATTCAATGGTTTGCTTTTTTTATTCGACTTTTTTTTTTTTCTTTCCTCTTACTATTTGCTATCACTGTTTAGGAGCTGTCCAGACATTCAGCAGTGCGCACAGTAGCTGACACATGACATAACGATATCATCTGTAATAAGACTTATTGCATTCTACAAGGACCTGTCATTTTGAACCTGAGTAAAATAAATGGTATTTACACTTATTCTGAAAGCCCGTGGGAGTTATTAGACACTGTCCATGGCCTAGATTTTCTAGGTTCTGTTAAATTAGGGCAAATAAAGTTAAATGTGAAATGACTATTTTATTTTTATTTTCTTTAGGTAGCATTTTGGTTTGTTTTTTCCCTTTAAGCCACGATTTGCATTTACACCTACGTCAGCTTAGGGTATTTGCTTAGGCTGAAAGCATTATTGCTTCAAGATGACAGCTCATTAACTTCAAGTAAGGTATTGCAATTTTATGGAAAGGGAACTATCGCTGAAATGATTTATGCTTGTTTAGAAACATAATTATTGGGATAAATAACGGCATGGGAATGATAGCGGACAATTCAATGTAAATATTAATTGAGACGTGCAACGATGCAACAGTCATTGTATCTCTATAGAATAATGTCGGATGAGGGAACTGTATTGACAGCTTTGAATAATCTATATAATATGCTGAGAGCTTTTGCTGCATGAATTTACAGAGATGACTACACTATGCCGACACTCTAAGTCTATGGCATTTACCACTGAGTTTACATAAACTAATTTGGGACTCACTAGAAATGTCAATTTTCCAACTTGAGCTGTCTGAATTTTCTCTGCATGTCAACAATGGATTATCATATGAGCAAAAGCAGTAATTTAGTATATATATATATATTTATATTTATATATATATATATATATGTAGATATGTCCACTCTTAACATTCCCCAATATACACTGATGAGCAAAAGGGTAACAATTAGAGATGAGCAAACCTGAAATGCAAAGTTTAGGTTCGTACCGAACTTTGCGAGTTTGGCTACCCGGACCCGAACCCAAACTTTTTCACTGAAGTCCGGGTTCGGTGTTTGGGTGATTTTATTATTTTCCATTATAACGTGGTTATATCGGAAAATAAAAGCATTCTTAAGACAGAATTCAAAACAATATGGCCATTTACAGGTCACCATGCTCACTACGTGGGAGAGCACGATGATGTCATCATGCACATCTCAGGTCCTTTGGTAGGTCCTGCTGAATGAAGATAGAAAAGACTGCTGCAGCTCTATCAAGTGGATGAGGGGATTTTTTAACCCCTAAATGGCCATATTGTTTTGCATTCTGTCTTAAGAATGCTATTATTTTCCGATATAACCATGTCATAACGGAAAATAATAAAGTGAACTTCTGGTCCCCATTGACTTCAATGGGGTTTGGGTTTAGAGTCAAGTTTGGGTCCCGAACTTTGACTTGTAGTTTGGCAGAACCCGGTGAACATCGAACTTCCACGGGTTCGCTCATCCCTAGTGAGAACATTTTGAGCTTTTGACTTTCAGGCTCCATCTCTCATCATCCACTACACCTTTGAACGTGAGACAGCCATCATTTCATAGACAACCATCTTGGCTATCTCATACATAAACTAGACTTTTGGCTATTTAGCATATGATTAGTTCTGCAGATTCTTGTCATGTAACTGCATTGTTACTGTTTTGCTCCTGGTGGTGGAACTACCTTTTTCTTCTTGTATACTACAAATTACAACCTGTTCTCACATTCCCTAATAGCAGTTTGATTCCCAAGTGGAAGGTCACTGGTTTGAATGGAGGAGCAGCCATGAAGAAGATTTCTCGAGAAAAGAGAAACATCATAATCCGGCTCATCAATAGCGGTATCTCGACCGAGAAAATTTCCAAACTGTATCATGTGAGCGGCATGAAAGTTGGAAAAATACGAAATGAAGTCCTTCCACCCATTCCAAAGCGAAGAGGCAACAAGTCGGCTCATCAGAAGGTCTATTAGTTCTGGCGCGATAAACAACACAGTGGAGACGTCTCATATGCTTTGTGATAGTGAGATCACAGACGTCCATGTTAGCACCGAGCGACGTGCATGACATAAATATTTAATGGTGGCTTGAAAAAAGGTGAAGAAGACTCAACTTCAATATCGTCATAAGAAGCGTCGGCTCGAGTTTGAAAAAAATACAAACAGTGGACAGTAGAAGATTGGAAACAGGTCATTTGGAGATTAAAGTCAATAGACTGGGCTCAGATGGGTGCAAATGGGTCTGAATGAAACAAAGGAAAAGGGGCTAACGGATTGAGAAATTGAAGGAACTGTCAAGTGCCAACTGATTTTCATACAATCCCCTGAATTAGGAGGAGATAAGGAGATGGATAAAGAGAAGGCTGAAGCAGAAAGGACACAACCCCTGAGCCTCTGAGAAAGAGATTGTTATGTACGATATGATGTTTGATTATTATTATTTTTTTTTTTCATTTAATCAAGTGGTAACCTCTTTAAATTATTTAGGACATATCTATCTGCTTTTAGTTAGGCACTGTATTAGTCTTTAGTTAGATATTCCATGGAAGTAATATTTGAGTTGAGTACCATATGTCACAGTTCGGTAAACACTCTATTACGAAGATACAACTATATGGCACTGTTATATAGACATTATATACTGTAGCATAAAAAACTGAGGACTGAATGAAGTTTTAGCTTTAATTTAGCGCACAAAATGCCAATTATTCCCAGATGTCTGTGGTTCACTCTTCTTATGTGGATGACACTGTTTCTTGCTAGTTATATGCTGTAGGTAATCAAGAGGGAGAATCCAAGATATATAGGCAGCTCAGGAGTGCACATAAGCAGGACTTGAGTGAATGGGTTGAAGTTACACAGAAGACAGCAATTAGTCTGCAGCTACAGTATCTTTCCTGATTCTACTGTAAACATATCTATGGATAAAGGAATAAGACGAGAAACTGACGTCAAGTACAAGAGGTTTTACACTCTTTAAATATTGATGACTAGAAATGAGAGAAGTTCTTAAAAATTTTATTTGGCAGCTTCGCCGAATAAAAAAACTAAATTTTCTTCGTGACTAATTACTTTGTCACAAGGCGCATTTTTTTTTAAAAGTAACCAGTGCAATTATAGGTAATGGTGATTGCCCTGCTCCTGTTAATGAACCCCTCACATGCCACATTCATTGTTGATCACGGCATCTGAGATCAATATTAAAGCATTTTAGAGCATGCTCATTAAAAAAAAGTTTACATTTTACTTACCTCATCCATTTGAGCGCGAAGAGGCCACCTTAGCCAATAAAAAATCTTGAGATTTTGCGCAGGATCTTCAAGCAAGATGGTCATGGCGGCCTCTTCGCGCTCAAATGGATGGATAAGTATGATATTTTGTTTGTTTGTTTGTTTTTGTACAGATCTCCATACAGTATTAATCTGAAGTTTTGAACAAAGCAACTTTGGATGTAACATTCGAAGCTCGCTTTGCTCATCACTAGTCATTATTAGGGATTAGCAAACCCATGGTTAGCCAGGTTCGGCCAAACTTCAGGTCAAAGTTCGGGACCCAAACTTGACCTAAACTTTACCCTGAACCCCATTGTAGTCATTGGGGACCCAAACTTCCCTTTATTATTTTCAGTTATAGCATGGTTATATCGGAAAAAGACAGAATGCAAAACCGTATGTAAGTGGGTAAGTAACTGGCTCAATGATAGAAAACAGAGGGTGGTTATTAATGGTACATACTCAGATTGGGTCACTGTCACTAGTGGGGTACCTCAGGGGTCAGTATTGGGCCCTATTCTCTTCAATATATTTATTAGTGATCTTGTAGAAGGCTTGCATAGTAAAATATCAATTTTCGCAGATGACACTAAACTGTGTAAAGTAATTAACACTGATGAGGACAATATACTGCTACAGAGTGATCTGGATAGACTGGAGGCTTGGGCAGATAAGTGGCAGATGAGGTTTAACACTGACAAATGTAAAGTTATGCACATGGGAAGGAATAATGCAAGTCACCCGTACTTATTAAATGGTAAAACACTCGGTAACACTGACATGGAAAAAGATCTAGGAATTTTAATAAACAGCAAACTAAGCTGCAAAAAACAGTGTCAGGCAGCTGCTGCCAAGGCCAATAAGATAATGGGTTGCATCAAAAGGGGCATAGATGCCCGTGATGAGAACATAGTCCTGCCACTTTACAAATCATTAGTCAGACCACACATGGAGTACTGTGTACAGTTCTGGGCTCCAGTGAACAAAGCAGACATAGCGGAGCTGGAGAGGGTCCAGAGGAGGGCAACTAAAGTAATAACTGGAATGGGGCAACTGCAGTACCCTGAAAGATTATCAAAATTAGGGTTATTCACTTTAAAAAAAGACGACTGAGAGGAGATCTAATTAATATGTATAAATATATCAGGAGTCAGTACAGAGATCTATCCCATCATCTATTCATTCCCAGGACTGTGACTGTGACAAGGAGACATCCTCTGCGTCTGGAGGAAAGAAGGTTTGTACACAAACATAGAAGAGGATTATTTACGGTAAGAGCAGTGAGACTATGGAACTCTCTGCCTGAGGAGGTGGTGATGGTGAGTACAATAAAGGAATTCAAGAGGGGCCTGGATGTATTTCTGGAGTGTAATAATATTACAGGCTATAGCTACTAGAGAGAGATCGTTGATCCAGGGATTTATTCTGATTGCCTGATTGGAGTCAGGAAGGAATTTTTATTCCCCTAAAGTGAGGAAAATTGGCTTCTACCTCACAGGGGTTTTTTGCCTTCCTCTGGATCAACTTGCAGGATGACAGGCCGAACTGGATGGACAAATTTCTTTTTTCGGCCTTATGTACTATGTTACTATGTATGGCCATTTAGGAGTTAAAAAAAACTAATAAATAACTTACCTCAACCACTTGATTGCGATGTAGCAGCTTCTTCTATCTTCACTTTACGGGACCTGCCAAAGGATATGCATGATGATGTCACCACGTGAGAGATTGTGATGATGTCATCGTGCACATCGCGGGTACTTTGGCAGGTCCTGTTCAGGGAAGATAGAAGAGACTGCTGGAGCGCGATCAAGTGGATGAGGTGAGTCTTTTTTAACCCCTAAATGGCCATATTGTTTTGCATTATGTCTTAAGAATGTTATTATTTTCAAATATTACCATCTTATTACGGAAAATAATAAAATCACCCAAACACCGAACCCGGACTTTAGTGAAAAAGTCCGGGTTCAGGTCCAGGTACCCAAATTCGCAAAGTTTGGCACGAACCTGAGCTTTGCAGCTCGGGTTCGCTCTTCACTAGTCATCATCAATATCTAAAGACTGGAAAATTCTCTAGCCAAAAACATTAAAAACTTGGAACTAATTGAAAACAATTGAAAATAAGCCAAGTGACCAATGAAGTGAGGTGCAAAACCTGGGGTGACTTGTACAAATCCTGTGATATCATCTTGTAGGGTTCAAATCAAAGACTTTTCTAGTCATTGAATTACTTTAAAACTTCTGGAAATGGAAGTGTTTTAATATCATTTTAAAACAGTCCTTCGGTGTAATTTGATGAAAAGAATGCATATTTTATGTGAAGACCTATCAAAGCGTACAGACAAAAAAAATCAGCAATAAAAATGCAAAATGATGCAGTTTAGTGCATCAACAAATGTTCAACTCTGTTACATCAGCAAAGATGGTCTGATTCAAACAGACAAGCATAAAGTGTGAGTGGCAAATGAGAATATATTCTATGCCACCCTGTCATCTGCTGCTGCTAATACAATCCAATTGCCAGGTTTCAGCTAATTTATGACAGACAGTTGAAAATACAAAAGGGAACAGAGCTTTGCTTTCAGTATATGAAAGATAATGGTTGGATACATAAGGGAAGAATGACATTGGTGCCTTGAGCCAAAACTGTCAATATCGAGAGATGCTGAGGACCACGGGCACCTGGCTCATCCCCAATGGTCCACTTACAGGACATTAGAGCGGCAGCAGAGAAGATGAAGTTGCTTAAACTGCATAGCAATTAATTTTGGGATAAAGTTATGTTGAATAATAGAGATGAGAGAATTTCTTAACAGCTAAATTCGGCTGATTCGCAGAATTTCACGAAAAAATTAGCTTTGTGATGAATTACGTCGTCACGAAAGTGCCTTTTTTTGTAAGTAGAGGGTGCAATGACAGGGAGCTGCGATAGCGCCGCCCTCGTCATTGTACCCCTCAGATGCCGTGTTCATACATGATCGCGGCATCTGAGTGTAAAATTAACAATAAAAAAATGTTTTAATCAAACTTACCGCCTCCCGTTGCTCGCGACGGGCCAGCCAGCCCGGCCCGCGTGATGATGTTATCTCGTGCCGCATGGGATTTCGGCCAAGATCTTCAAGCAAGATGGAGGATGATGGCTCGTAGCAAGGGAATGGAGGAGGTACGTTTTAATTTCTTAGTTTTTTATACTATTTCAGGGTAAATCGATTCGCTGACACAAAGCACAAGGAAATTCGGCCTCTTGGCAAATGGAATTTATCCTGAAATTCGGACTTTGTGGGATTCAATTTGCTCATCTCTATTGGATAATATTTAAAAAAAATAATAAATGGATTGTTGATAGCGGTGATCATGAGTGGAAAGAAGCATTACATAACACATGAGGTTTATGAATTAATTTCCGAAGGGTTCATTAATTTTGGGGATTTTATGTAGATCTCCATCCAAATGTGATCCAGAAATAAACTATTTCCTATTATAATTATTTAGAATGAAATCTTTTATAGCCTTATTCCCATAAACAAACCCCTAAAAAAAGTCCCCACCCCTGAGGAATTCCTTTTCCATAAAGATACTACAGATTTGTCAACCCTTTCTAGAAATTAATGGTTTTATTTTTTTTTTCAATACAAATTCAATACATTACTTTGACATGCTACAAAAATGGTTGTTGGGATATGTTGAGCCAAATGGAAAGGTAAGGAAGAACTATTCTGTACCTCAAAGAAACTTGGTTTAGGAACAGGTATTTTTTAAAGTGCTTTATTCAATGAGGAATTTATTGTTACTTCTCTTTCAAGTATGATAAAGGTTGTTGCCATCTCTAATCTATACTAAAGGACGGTCTTTCTGAAGTTGTGTTGTGGGGATTCGCATAAAACTTTGTTTCAATACTATACGGAGCATGCGCTGCATACATTATTATAATGTATTGGCTCTGATAAGCCAAAGTTATTGCTTCGCGAAGTCTCTTGAGACTTCGCATAATAACTTCATAAATTGATTTCTACTGTAATAAAACATTTCCAGAACTCGGGTGCGGTTCCAAGGTACCACTTGCAGTAGGGGTCATGTATCAAAAATCATACAGGTGAAGAGTCATCAAATAGTGGACCTAATTTATAACTTGGCCATGTTCTGCTCTGGATTGGAATTAGGCCATCCACCTGCTTCACCTGTGTTAGCGTCACCTCAATCATGGCGCTGCAAGAAATGGCAATTAGAGAACACACCTAGCACTTCATATAACCCCCCCATGTTTGATATGCACATGTGTGGAAAATTATGACAGGTTGGAAGAAAGTGTTATGAAGTCGCTATAATGCCCACAAGAAAATGTATCTTAGTGGACAGATTCTGAGCCAAGAACTGACCTCATAAAACTTTGCCTAAAGGGCCATTAACATACACACCAGCCTGTCCCTAGCATCAGTGCCAGGGGGTTAGTGGGGGGAACTTAGAATGTATGGGCTCCGGTGACCCAAAGTTAGTTATTAACGAAGTTGTGTGTTGAATAACTTAGGTAATTGACTTTTAAACTGGAAAACCACTTTAAAACTTGAAACCAAACTTGGCTTTGGTTCTGACTGGTACCTCAGAACCGAAGCCAAGTTTGGTTTCAAGTTTTAAAGTGGTTTTCCACTTTAAAAATCAATTACCAAAGTTATTTAATGAAGTCAAGGGCGACTTCGCGAATAACTAACTTCGGCTCGGTACAATATTAATCGGAAATTTTGAACGAAGCGACTACTGGTGGAACATCCATGGCGGACTCATATCTAAATATTTTCAATTGCATGGTTAATGACTGTTAGTAGAGTTCTTATGGACAAGTGGAGCTAATGGATGAGACTATAAAGTACCAAGGCTATAAAGGTGGAGATAAATCACTCCGGATTATGCAACATTTTGTACAGATAACCAGTCATCATGAGTATACTATAATCTTTGCTGCCCATTTAAAAATTTGGAAAATTCTTCTATCCTGAGCTGTTTGTATTTTCATAAAATTACTTTTTCACTTATATTTTAAAGAGCATCTGTCAGCAGTATTAACTCTGTTAAACCAGACATACTGCCTAATAGGCTTGATCCTGCTAATTCTAATGATTCTAATAGCCAGCATTGGAAAGCTGAGATGATGAGGTGCACCAAAGTGGTAGTGCCCATCCCTTAGTGCTCTAAAACAAATAAAGGTATTTTCCCCCAGGAATGCTGCAACCAATTTTCACAAGGAAGGTATCATTTCAATTAGCAGGGTCAACCCTATCAAGCAGTGTGTCTGATTTAATGGGGCTGATCCTACTGACAGATGCTCTTTAAAAATATGTTAATGTTAGTACAGTTCTTTCATAGACAAGTACAGCCAATGGATAAGACCGTCCTCTACCAAGTCTATAAAGCTGGACTTAAAAGGGTTTTCCAGGATTTTTTTACTGATGACTTATCCTCTGTTATGTATTACAAATTGTCAATAATAGCAATGCAGAACTTGATCATTTATTTTTGATGCAATAAAGATTATATTTGTAACTGCTATACATGGCTACTTTTGATAAATAAATAAATAAAAAACATTAAAGACAAAGAAACTATGGCAGTAATTTACTAACAGAAATTCACCTATTTTTGGCATATTCTGGCACAGATTGTGACACAGAGATTATTTGAGCCGCTATCTGGGACTTTTCCCTGCTCACGGCAGGTCTAAAAAAGGGGTCCTGGCGTGGGCTGGGATAGTGATAGTGATTTATCATTTTCTTTTGTGTGCAGAAAATGGTCTAAATTTAAGCCAGCAAGGAAGCTGGCATAGGTTTAGACCGGCGCTGGATGCATAGAAGTTATGTAGAGGACGGCACCTCTTCATGACTTTGGCGGATCCACCGCTAGCGCGTGGGGTTATTAAGACCGGTGCCTAAAACGCTGATCTTAATAAATGACCCTCTATATACTTTGCTGCCCGTCTGAAAATCTGAAACTTTTGGAATATTCTTTTCATCCAGAGCTGATTGCATTTTTAGAAAAATGACTTTACTCTCATGCAGGTTAGAGAACCTTTGATGGAGCTAATACTCTGGCATTAACTAGATAATTCTCTTATTATTTTGTCTTAAATGTGCCGGGGTGCTAACAAGCTGAAGTTATGAAATTAGCATCGTTAAGTGTGTCCGACAAGTGACAAGCTTTTCTTATTCATTCCATTTCCTTGTTAAAATTTGAGCGGTGATTGCAATTACATAAATTAAAGGAAGTTCATAAATCTGCAATACCAATTTCACTCCAATCATTTTACTGTCGGTGCTTACATTAATAACCAAAGGTAGCGAGATAGCACGAATGGCTTTACAGTTGACAAGAAGAAAAGCCTGCCTTGATGGCATATGGCAAATGATGACTCTTTGGAATGTACTTCATAGGGTGGCAAATGCAATATATTATAGAACTTCTCATATTTCACGATTAAATTAACAAATCCTCAAGCATTTGTAGTGCTTATTAGATTGGATGGATTTCAGTGGATGTTAGTGACTAATTCCTGGTGATCTTACCACGTGACAATCAATTAAAGGGGTTTTCCGGTACTTTTATTTTAATGACCAATCCTAAAAATAAGCCATCAATATCTGATCGTTGGGGATCCGTCTCCATTCATTGTGTAGTGGATGGAGTGGGTTACTGAATCATTGCTTTTAGTCACTTTAGTAACCATCTCTGTCCACTGCACAATGGATGGAGCTATACATGGTCTTCCAGCTCTGGAGCTATTGTGGAAAAGCAGATCAGCAGAGGTGCCAGGTGTTGGTCCTCAGAAGATCTGACATTGCTGGCCTATCATAAGTATAAGGTCATTAATAGAAAGTACCATAAAAACCCTTTACTGGTGCATGTACTCAACCACATGCATAAATCCTGTACAGAAGTATACACTGTCCCAATAGAAATCTAAGTAACACCCCATGATGGCTCCTTGAAGCACCATATTCTATACACCCCTTTCAAAAGGAGCCCATACACATAAGAGCAAATTTGAACAAATCCACACATTTTGGCAGGACTAACTACTCTACTGTATATGTAACAAGGGGTGTGCCAGTCTTCCCAAACAGATAAAGTCAAGCAAAAGAAGGGTAGAGCTTGTTGAATTACAGTGTGTTGAATTCTTTATTCTTACTGAAGATTCCTCCAGAGCTGTTGGTTCCTCCTCTATCTCCTTTAAGAACATATGCATACTCGGCCAAGCTAAGCTTGGGTGGAGTGAGAGGAATACCAGTCAATCAAACAAATGTTTGCTGACAGCTATTGAAGTTATATCTTCAGCTTACATGCTTGATTAGATTTTGAGGCAACACCTGGAATGCCTTTCTTAAGAACCGCTGCAATATAGTTCTGTTTGCTATTCAAGAGATGTCGCGTCCATCCATTATGCAAGGAACCACAAAAAAGGTCAATTTGTGTGAATGGATCGTTATTGCAGTTCTCTGCACAGTGACCGGATGGCAGCACTGTTTTTTAAGGAAATCTGTGAATGTGTGCGGTACTTAAAGTGGTTCTTCAATAATAATTTAAAATGGCTGTCAGCAACCTGTCCTAGAATATGAGTAGGACTTGTTTCCCCCATCTGCACAGCTTCCTGGGGGAAAGGGGGTGGGAGCCTCACTTACGATCTGGCACTTACATATATTACACGTTGGTAAGCATTCCTGTCAGGCTGCTCAGCCATGATGGCTTATCATAGGCAGGATCACATCATTACCATCTATTGTAGAGCGAAGGCCCGCTGCCTCGCCCACCTAGGCAGCTCTGCAAGAGGAGGCAATCAGTCCTTCTTACATTCCAGGACAGGTTGCTGGTGGCCATTTGTGAATAATTTCTGAAAAAAACCTTTAAGTGACTAGATTTTGATCATTGTCATGATGTAAACCTTCAGGGGCATTTTTGTGATTACATTTTACTCATTGCGGGCTAAAAATCTTTTTTTCAATTGGTATGTATTAAAAATGTTCAGCCGTTTCTGAGGTACAAGGTTAGAAATCAGTCTGTTTGCATGCTGTCAGGTTATGTTTTCTTTGAATCCTGTCATCTGATGGCTCAGGTGTAGCTCTTATCTCTGATCTCCTGACCATATAAACGCTCATTTAAGCCATATTCTTATCAGTTTGATAAGAATGTTGTATAATGAGTGTTTATGAGGCCAGGAGATCAGAAATAGGAGCTACATATGAACCATCAAAGACGGGATTCAAAGAAAATAGAAACTGGCAGCCTCCAAACAGACAGATTTTTAACCCTTGCAACTCAGATAAGGCTGAACATTTTTAATAAAGACCTATTGAAAAAAATGAAAGGAAATGAAAAATGTTAGTAATTATACTGAAACACACCTAAATTTAGTGTATTTCAGACACAGATGGTCACACAACAGTTGCGCCGCTATGTGTGACTTTGCCCCGCTCATGCCAGGTCTCAAATTGTGGGCCCATCTCATTCCCAGTTTTCTTTGCCTGTTTTAGGCTTAGAAATTGGTCTAAATGTAACACAGCTTGGAAGCTGTCTTATATTTAGAAATGGCGCTGGATACGCCAAAGTTATGGAGAGGTCGGCGCCTCTTGATAACTTCAGTGGAAATACTGCCAACTACTGGCATTTATTAAGACCGGGGTCTAAAACACTGGTCTTAATAAATGTACCCCTTAATGTTTTCTTCCTTGAACTTCTAATGGAACTTCAAGGGCATCTGTCAGCAGAATCTACCCTATTAACCCAGACTCAATCACTGTAGGGTTGACACTGCTGAGTAAAATGATATCACATGTATGTTACTTGTTTAGCTGTTCCTGAGAATAATAATATTTTAAATATGTAAATTAGGTCTTTGGTGCACTGAGGTAGCAGGCCTGAGCCCCTCAGAGCCCAAGAGCTCATGTACTTGTCACTTAGCCCAGTTCCCCTATCTCCTTGACTGACAAGAGTCAGTCTCATGCCAACACTGTAGACTACACTATCTGTGCATGCGCAATTTTTCTGATTCTGCTTCCTTAGCAGACAACTGTCCATGCACTGATGACATAATCTTCCTCCAGCGTCTCCTCTTTATGATGGAGGACTACATCATCGGCGCATGCGCCATGGTCATCTGGACTTCTGGGGAAGCAAAATCTGATTTACTGTGCATGCACTGACAGTCTAGACTACAGCTCAAGCAAGAGATTATAGGGCCAGGAGAGATGCCTGACCTTGTCAATCAAGGTTACATGCGGAGTGGTCTAAGTGCAAATCAGAGGGGCCTTGGTGCACTGAAGACCTAATTTATTTAATTAAAAGTTTTTTTTTTCCATTTCTATTTGTTTTATTAAAATTATTCAACATTTTACAAAACAACATGGCTGACAAATTGCTAAATATTAAACACACCCTAAAACAGGTGGTGAGAGGAGCAAACAAAAATAAAAGAAAAAGTTATTTTTCTCATGAATGGTGCAATGTAAAAACATTAATGAAGTATGTTTTATTTAGCAAGATTAACCCTATCAGGCATTATGTCTGATTTATTGGTTTTGATCCTGCTGTCTGATATCTTTCAGATCTCATCTATTCTACAAAACAAATTGTTTAATTATGTTTATGTACAAGAGATGAACACTATATTTCCCTAAGGCTTTAAATTCCCCTGGGAGATCAAATTTTATTTTCTTATATGTAAACCCCTCTTTGACCACCCATACACCTTTTTACAGCGGTCACAAAGGGGCCTTAGGCTGGGCTGCCGATTTTTTTTTTACGGTGGCCCAGTCTAAGCGCTGCACGGGCCCTGCTTTAGACGAAAAAGTAAAAAAAGTTATAGCTCTTGTAACGCGACAATGAAAAAAGGAAGAAAAACGCTTGGTCAGTAAGGCCAGAAGCAGGCTGGTCACTAAGGGGTTAAAAGGGTTACGAACACTTGAACTGCGCATTTTGGCGTCTCCCGGTATGTGACATTAATTTAATATCCCAGTAGAAATATTTAATCTCAGGAGCTGTATTTGAGATAGATGTTACAAAAATGAATTCCAACCGATCTTGTATCGCTCAGAGTTATTAAAGGAAGTTTTTTTGGCTTTTACTTATACTTGTTCTATATATAGTTCTACTCCCGTGAATACTGCAGAATTTAATCTTGACCGTGGAAGCATGAAATCTCCAATGACACGTGGGATAAATATAAGATAGCTGTTAGCCAAAACTGGAAGAACTGGAGAATGATAGAAGATGAATTATATATTTCGTTTTAGGTACTGAAGGAGATGTCTTCAGCTAAGCCAAGTTTCTGCTATTTCGAAGATCCTCCTCACTGCATGTACATATTTAGGTTGAACCAAAATGACTACAACCACCTACTTCCTATACTGTTGGCTTCATTTAATGACCACTTTTAAGGAAGTGTGAAGATTCTCCTTTAAGTATGCAATAATTATTATTATTTTAGTTTTTAGTGATGATCGAGCATGCTCGGCCGAACACCTGTTTCGCTCGAGCATCTCGATGCTCGTCACATGGCGGTATACGGCCGAATACCGCATATGCTCGAACACAATGCTCGAATCTCCGCCCCGTACGTTTCTTGGCTGCTACACAGCCAATAAATGTGCGGGTAAATACTGCCCTCACTGTACTGCTGTAGCCATGTTGGCGAATGGCATTAAAGTGGTTGGCTGGCCGGAACTCATCATTGTGTGCTATATAGCACCCGATGACGCATGTTTGGCTCATTCTTAGTCAGGGAGAGCTGTGCTGAGGAAGGGACAGACAGTGTAGGGAGTGATTTAAGAATATTTTTGCCACCAAAACTTTTCAGATACCCAAAAGTCCTTTTAAGGACTATTGTGTGTGGCAGCAGCAATCTATATTTTTAGCGCAACCGGTGCTAAATAGCTAAAACTTTACAGACCCAAAAGTCCTTCTAAGGACTATTGTGAGTGGCGGCAATATCTATTTTTAGCTTATCCTGCGCTAAATAGTGTACAATAGTTAGGCCACTGCGGACAGTGACATTAGCTGCGCCACATCTCCAGTGTAAAGTGTGCGCATCCCAAAAATATCTGTGACATACTGAACAGTGTACTTTGTCAATAGACGGTGTCCACTGCGGACAATGACATTAGCTTTGCCACATCTGCAGTGTAACGTGTGCGCTGAAAAAATGTATCTGTGACATACAGTGTACTTTTTCAGAAGACGGTGTCTGCTGCGGACAGTGACATTACCAGCGCCACATCTGCAGTGTAACGTGTACGCTTCAAAAATGTATCTGTGACATACAGTGTACTCTTTCCGTAGATGTGTCTGCTGCGGACAGTGACATTAGCTGCGCCACATCTCCAGTGTAAAGTGTGCGCATCCAAAAAATATCTGTGACATACAGTGTCCTTTGTCAATAGACGTTGTCTGCTTCTGACAGTGACATAACCAGGGGCACATCTGTGTGCTTCTGAAATGTATCTGTGACAAGCAGTGCACATTTTTGGGTAGACGCTGCGTACAGTGACATTACCGGTACCTTTCCTGTATAACGTTTCCTCATCCCAAATACCTGTGACATTCCCTGTAATTTTTCATTAACCACTGGTGACAGCATTGACATTATCGGCAGGATATCTCCTGTGTGACGTTTCTACATCTAAAATACCTTTTTAAATTTGCTTGCGCATACACTTCCAAATCCTACACTACTGTACGTGTGACAGACTTTCAATCATATATAACATTTAATATAAAGAAGGCGAGCAGTAAGGTACGGGGAAGTGGCCGTGATGCTGATGGTGCACGCAAAGTCCGTGGCCCTGGGAGCGGTGAAACTGTGCCTACTGCCAGAGCACAAAAAAAAACAATCATCCACGATACCTAGCTTCATGTCCCAGTTTGCAGGGCGGCGCAGGACACCGCTCCTGAAGTCAGACCAGTGCGACCAGGTGGTCAGTTTGATTGCAGCAGAAAATGCTTCCAGTCTGTTAAGCACCACCCTGTCTTCCACCAAGTCCAGTCTCAGTAGCCAAGATTCTGCTCAACCCAATCTTCACCCTGATCTTACTTCCTCCCACCATGGAGAGTCTGATATTCCGAGTAGCTCTTTTCCGCGCCATACCTTGATTTGGTCCTCTCACCAAGCATGCTTGCAGAGGGACAGATCTTGTGCCCTGATTCCCAAACTCTTAAGCATCCACAATCGCAAGAAGATGACGATGGTTAATGGCAATTAGTGTTTAATGAGGTGGATGATAATGAGACACAGTTGCCAATAACTCAACTGCAATTACTGTCTCAAGAGGTTGATGAAGAGGGTGAGATACAGTTGTAAATCACTGAGGTAGTGGGTAGGTCAATAAGTCAGGAGGATGAGCAGAGTGAGGAAGTGGAAGAGGAGGTGGTGGACAATAAAGTCACTGACCCAACCTGGAAAGGTGGAAAGCCGAGCGAGGACAGCAGTACAAAGGTGGAGGGATCTGCTGCACCACAACAGGCTGGAAGAGACAGTGGGGTGGCAAAAGGGAGAAGGTGGGCCACACTAAACAGGCCTGCAACTGTTCCCTGGAGCACCCCCTAGCAGAAATCTCCCTTGCCAAGGGGGAGGTGTTTCGCAGTCTGGCGCTTTTTTGAGGAAAGTGCAGACAACAAAAGAATTGTAATTGGCAACCTGTGCCATACAAAAATTAGCAGGGGAGTGAACACTAGCAACTAGAGTTGAGCGAACACCTGGATGTTCGGGTTCGAGAAGTTCGGCCGAACATCCCGGAAATGTTCGGGTTCGGGATCCAAACCCGATCCGAACTTCGTCCCGAACCCGAACCCCATTGAAGTCAATGGGGACCCGAACTTTTCGGCACTAAAAAGGCTGTAAAACAGCCCAGGAAAGAGCTAGAGGGCTGCAAAAGGCAGCAACATGTAGGTAAATCCCCTGCAAACAAATGTGGATAGGGAAATAAATTAAAATAAAAATTAAATAAATAAAAATTAACCAAAATCAATTGGAGAGAGGTCCCATAGCAGAGAATCTGGCTTCACGTCACCCACCACTGTAAGAGTCCATTTTCATAAATTTAGGCCCAGCACCCAGGCAGAGGAGGGAGGTCCCGTAACAGAGAATCTGGCTTCATGTCAGCAGAGAATTAGTCTGCATGTCATAGCAGAGAATGAGGCTTCACGTCAGCCACCACTGCAACAGTCCATTGGCATATATTTAGGCCCAGCACCCAGGCAGAGGAGGGAGGTCCCGTAACAGAGAATCTGTCTTCATGTCAGCAGAGAATCAGTCTGCATGTCATAGCAGAGAATGAGGCTTCACGTCAGCCACCACTGCAACAGTCCATTGGCATATATTTAGGCCCAGCACCCAGGCAGAGGAGGGAGGTCCCGTAACAGAGAATCTGTCTTCATGTCAGCAGAGAATCAGTCTGCATGTCATAGCAGAGAATGAGGCTTCACGTCAGCCACCACTGCAACAGTCCATTGGCATATATTTAGGCCCAGCACACACACAGGCAGAGGAGAGAGGTCCCGTAACAGAGAATCTGTCTTAATGTCAGCAGAGAATTAGTCTGCATGTCATAGCAGAGAATGAGGCTTCACGTCAGCCACCACTGCAACAGTCCATTGGCATATATTTAGGCCCAGCACCCAGGCAGAGGAGGGAGGTCCCGTAACAGAGAATCTGTCTTCATGTCAGCAGAGAATCAGTCTGCATGTCATAGCAGAGAATGAGGCTTCACGTCAGCCACCACTGCAACAGTCCATTGGCATATATTTAGGCCCAGCACACACACAGGCAGAGGAGAGAGGTCCCGTAACAGAGAATCTGTCTTCATGTCAGCAGAGAATTAGTCTGCATGTCATAGCAGAGAATGAGGCTTCACGTCAGCCACCACTGCAACAGTCCATTGGCATATATTTAGGCCCAGCACCCAGGCAGAGGAGGGAGGTCCCGTAACAGAGAATCTGGCTTCATGTCAGCAGAGAATCAGTCTGCATGTCATAGCAGAGAATGAGGCTTCACGTCAGCCACCACTGCAACAGTCCATTGGCATATATTTAGGCCCAGCACACACACAGGCAGAGGAGAGAGGTCCCGTAACAGAGTATCTGTCTTCATGTCAGCAGAGAATTAGTCTGCATGTCATAGCAGAGAATGAGGCTTCACGTCAGCCACCACTGCAACAGTCCATTGGCATATATTTAGGCCCAGCACCCAGGCAGAGGAGGGAGGTCCCGTAACAGAGAATCTGTCTTCATGTCAGCAGAGAATCAGTCTGCATGTCATAGCAGAGAATGAGGCTTCACGTCAGCCACCACTGCAACAGTCCATTGGCATATATTTAGGCCCAGCACACACACAGGCAGAGGAGAGAGGTCCCGTAACAGAGAATCTTTCTTCATGTCAGCAGAGAATTAGTCTGCATGTCATAGCAGAGAATCAGGCTTCACGTCAGCCACCACTGCAACAGTCCATTGGCATATATTTAGGCCCAGCACCCAGGCAGAGGAGGGAGGTCCCGTAACAGAGAATCTGGCTTCATGTCAGCAGAGAATTAGTCTGCATGTCATAGCAGAGAATGAGGCTTCACGTCAGCCACCACTGCAACAGTCCATTGGCATATATTTAGGCCCAGCACCCAGGCAGAGGAGGGAGGTCCCGTAACAGAGAATCTGTCTTCATGTCAGCAGAGAATCAGTCTGCATGTCATAGCAGAGAATGAGGCTTCACGTCAGCCACCACTGCAACAGTCCATTGGCATATATTTAGGCCCAGCACCCAGGCAGAGGAGGGAGGTCCCGTAACAGAGAATCTGTCTTCATGTCAGCAGAGAATCAGTCTGCATGTCATAGCAGAGAATGAGGCTTCACGTCAGCCACCACTGCAACAGTCCATTGGCATATATTTAGGCCCAGCACACACACAGGCAGAGGAGAGAGGTCCCGTAACAGAGAATCTGTCTTCATGTCAGCAGAGAATTAGTCTGCATGTCATAGCAGAGAATGAGGCTTCACGTCAGCCACCACTGCAACAGTCCATTGGCATATATTTAGGCCCAGCACCCAGGCAGAGGAGGGAGGTCCCGTAACAGAGAATCTGGCTTCATGTCAGCAGAGAATCAGTCTGCATGTCATAGCAGAGAATGAGGCTTCACGTCAGCCACCACTGCAACAGTCCATTGGCATATATTTAGGCCCAGCACACACACAGGCAGAGGAGAGAGGTCCCGTAACAGAGTATCTGGCTTCATGTCAGCAGAGAATTAGTCTGCATGTCATAGCAGAGAATGAGGCTTCACGTCAGCCACCACTGCAACAGTCCATTGGCATATATTTAGGCCCAGCACCCAGGCAGAGGAGAGAGGTCCCGTAACAGAGAATCTGGCTTCATGTCAGCAGAGAATCAGTCTGCATGTCATAGCAGAGAATGAGGCTTCACGTCAGCCACCACTGCAACAGTCCATTGGCATATATTTAGGCCCAGCACACACACAGGCAGAGGAGAGAGGTCCCGTAACAGAGTATCTGTCTTCATGTCAGCAGAGAATTAGTCTGCATGTCATAGCAGAGAATGAGGCTTCACGTCAGCCACCACTGCAACAGTCCATTGGCATATATTTAGGCCCAGCACCCAGGCAGAGGAGGAAGGTCCCGTAACAGAGAATCTGTCTTCATGTCAGCAGAGAATCAGTCTGCATGTCATAGCAGAGAATGAGGCTTCACGTCAGCCACCACTGCAACAGTCCATTGGCATATATTTAGGCCCAGCACCCAGGCAGAGGAGGGAGGTCCCGTAACAGAGAATCTGTCTTCATGTCAGCAGAGAATCAGTCTGCATGTCATAGCAGAGAATGAGGCTTCACGTCAGCCACCACTGCAACAGTCCATTGGCATATATTTAGGCCCAGCACCCAGGCAGAGGAGGGAGGTCCCGTAACAGAGAATCTGTCTTAATGTCAGCAGAGAATTAGTCTGCATGTCATAGCAGAGAATGAGGCTTCACGTCAGCCACCACTGCAACAGTCCATTGGCATATATTTAGGCCCAGCACACACACAGGCAGAGGAGAGAGGTCCCGTAACAGAGAATCTGTCTTAATGTCAGCAGAGAATTAGTCTGCATGTCATAGCAGAGAATGAGGCTTCACGTCAGCCACCACTGCAACAGTCCATTGGCATATATTTAGGCCCAGCACCCAGGCAGAGGAGGGAGGTCCCGTAACAGAGAATCTGGCTTCATGTCAGCAGAGAATCAGTCTGCATGTCATAGCAGAGAATGAGGCTTCACGTCAGCCACCACTGCAACAGTCCATTGGCATATATTTAGGCCCAGCACCCAGGCAGAGGAGGGAGGTCCCGTAACAGAGAATCTGTCTTCATGTCAGCAGAGAATCAGTCTGCATGTCATAGCAGAGAATGAGGCTTCACGTCAGCCACCACTGCAACAGTCCATTGGCATATATTTAGGCCCAGCACCCAGGCAGAGGAGGGAGGTCCCGTAACAGAGAATCTGGCTTCATGTCAGCAGAGAATCAGTCTGCATGTCATAGCAGAGAATGAGGCTTCACGTCAGCCACCACTGCAACAGTCCATTGGCATATATTTAGGCCCAGCACACACACAGGCAGAGGAGAGAGGTCCCGTAACAGAGAATCTTTCTTCATGTCAGCAGAGAATTAGTCTGCATGTCATAGCAGAGAATCAGGCTTCACGTCAGCCACCACTGCAACAGTCCATTGGCATATATTTAGGCCCAGCACCCAGGCAGAGGAGAGAGGTCCCGTAACAGAGAATCTGGCTTCATGTCAGCAGAGAATTAGTCTGCATGTCATAGCAGAGAATGAGGCTTCACGTCAGCCACCACTGCAACAGTCCATTGGCATATATTTAGGCCCAGCACCCAGGCAGAGGAGGGAGGTCCCGTAACAGAGAATCTGTCTTCATGTCAGCAGAGAATCAGTCTGCATGTCATAGCAGAGAATGAGGCTTCACGTCAGCCACCACTGCAACAGTCCATTGGCATATATTTAGGCCCAGCACACACACAGGCAGAGGAGAGAGGTCCCGTAACAGAGAATCTGTCTTCATGTCAGCAGAGAATTAGTCTGCATGTCATAGCAGAGAATGAGGCTTCACGTCAGCCACCACTGCAACAGTCCATTGGCATATATTTAGGCCCAGCACCCAGGCAGAGGAGGGAGGTCCCGTAACAGAGAATCTGTCTTCATGTCAGCAGAGAATCAGTCTGCATGTCATAGCAGAGAATGAGGCTTCACGTCAGCCACCACTGCAACAGTCCATTGGCATATATTTAGGCCCAGCACCCAGGCAGAGGAGGGAGGTCCCGTAACAGAGAATCTGGCTTCATGTCAGCAGAGAATCAGTCTGCATGTCATAGCAGAGAATGAGGCTTCACGTCAGCCACCACTGCAACAGTCCATTGGCATATATTTAGGCCCAGCACACACACAGGCAGAGGAGAGAGGTCCCGTAACAGAGAATCTGGCTTCATGTCAGCAGAGAATCAGTCTGCATGTCATAGCAGAGAATGAGGCTTCACGTCAGCCACCACTGCAACAGTCCATTGGCATATATTTAGGCCCAGCACACACACAGGCAGAGGAGAGAGGTCCCGTAACAGACAATCTGGCTTCATGTCAGCAGAGAATCATTCTGCATGTCATAGCAGAGAATCAGGCTTCACGTCACCCAACATTGGAACAGTCCATTGGCATATATTTAGGCCCAGGCACCCAGACACAGGAGAGGTTCATTCAACTTTGGGTAGCCTCGCAATATAATGGTAAAATGAAAATAAAAATAGGATTGAATGAGGAAGTGCCCTGGAGTCCAATAATATATGGTTAAGGGGAGGTAGTTAATGTCTAATCTGGACAAGGGACGGACAGATCCTGTGGGATCCATGCCTGGTTCATTTTTATGAACGTCAGCTTGTCCACATTGGCTGTAGACAGGCGGCTGCGTTTGTCTGTAATGACGCCCCCTGCCGTGCTGAATACACGTTCAGACAAAACGCTGGCCGCCGGGCAGGCCAGCACCTCCAAGGCATAAAAGGCTAGCTCTGGCCACGTGGACAATTTAGAGACCCAGAAGTTGAATGGGGCCGAACCATCAGTCAGTACGTGGAGGGGTGTGCACACGTACTGTTCCACCATGTTAGTGAAATGTTGCCTCCTGCTAACACGTTGCGTATCAGGTGGTGGTGCAGTTAGCTGTGGCGTGTTGACAAAAGTTTTCCACATCTCTGCCATGCTAACCCTGCCCTCAAAGGAGCTGGCATTGACACAGCTGCCTTGGCGACCTCTTGCTCCTCCTCTGCCTTGGCCTTGGGCTTCCACTTGTTCCCCTGTGACATTTGGGAATGCTCTCAGTAGCGCGTCTACCAACGTGCGCTTGTACTCGCGCATCTTCCTATCACGCTCCAGTGCAGGAAGTAAGGTGGGCACATTGTCTTTGTAGCGTGGATCCAGCAGGGTGGCAACCCAGTAGTCCGCACAGGTTAAAATGTGGGCAACTCTGCTGTCGTTGCGCAGGCACTGCAGCATGTAGTCGCTCATGTGTGCCAGGCTGCCCAGGGGTAAGGACAAGCTGTCCTCTGTGGGAGGCGTATCGTCATCGTCCTGCCTTTCCCCCCAGCCACGCACCAGTGATGGACCCGAGCTGCGTTGGGTGCCACTCCGCTGTGACCATGCTTCATCCTCATCCTCCTCCACCTCCTCCTCATCCTCGTCCTCCTCGTCCTCCAGTAGTGGGCCCTGTCTGGCCACATTTGTACCTGGCCTCTGCTGTTGCCAAAAACCTCCCTCTGAGTCACTTCGAAGAGACTGGCCTGAAAGTGCTAAAAATGACCCCTCTTCCTCCTCCTCCTCCTCCTCCTCCTCCTCCTCCTGGGCCACCTCCTCTTGCATCATCGCCCTAAGTGTTTTCTCAAGGAGACATAGAAGTGGTATTGTAACGCTGATAACGGCGTCATCGCCACTGGCCATGTTGGTGGAGTACTCGAAACAGCGCAACAGGGCACACAGGTCTCGCATGGAGGCCCAGTCATTGGTGGTGAAGTGGTGCTGTTCTGTAGTGCGACTGACCCGTGCGTGCTGCAGCTGAAACTCCACTATGGCCTGCTGCTGCTCGCACAGTCTGTCCAGCATGTGCAAGGTGGAGTTCCACCTGGTGGGCACGTCGCATATGAGGCGGTGAGCGGGAAGGCCGAAGTTACGCTGTAGCGCAGACAGGCGAGCAGCAGCAGGATGTGAACGCCGGAAGCGCGAACAGACGGCCCGCACTTTATGCAGCAGCTCTGACATGTCGGGGTAGTTGTGAATGAACTTCTGCACCACCAAATTCAGCACATGCGCCAAGCAAGGGATGTGCGTCAAATTGGCTAGTCCCAGAGCTGCAACGAGATTTCGCCCATTATCGCACACCACCAGGCCGGGCTTGAGGCTCACCGGCAGCAACCACTCGTCGGTCTGTTGTTCTATACCCCGCCACAACTCCTGTGCGGTGTGGGGCCTGTCCCCCAAACATATGAGTTTCAGAATGGCCTGCTGACGTTTACCCCGGGCTGTGCTGAAGTTGGTGGTGAAGGTGTGTGGCTGACTGGATGAGCAGGTGGAAGAAGAGGAGGAGGAAGCCGAGAAGGAGGAGGTGGCAACAGGAGGCAAAGAATGTTGCCCTGCGATCCTTGGCGGCGGAAGGACGTGCGCCAAACAGCTCTCCGCCTGGGGCCCAGCTGCCACTACATTTACCCAGTGTGCAGTTAGGGAGATATAGCGTCCCTGGCCGTGCTTACTGGTCCACGTATCTGTGGTTAGGTGGACCTTGCCACAGATGGCGTTGCGCAGTGCACACTTGATTTTATCGGATACTTGGTTGTGCAGGGAAGGCACGGCTCTCTTGGAGAAGTAGTGCCGGCTGGGAACAACATACTGTGGGACAGCAAGCGACATGAGCTGTTTGAAGCTGTCTGTGTCCACCAGCCTAAATGACAGCATTTCATAGGCCAGTAGTTTAGAAATGCTGGCATTCAGGGCCAGGGATCGAGGGTGGCTAGGTGGGAATTTACGCTTTCTCTCAAATGTTTGTGAGATGGAGAGCTGAACGCTGCCGTGTGACATGGTTGAGACGCTTGGTGACGGAGGTGGTGGTGGTGGTGTTGGTGGTACATCCCCTGTTTGCTGGGCGGCAGGTGCCAACGTTCCTCCAGAGGCGGAGGAAGAGGCCGAGGCGGCAGCAGCAGAAGAGGCCGAGGCGGCAGCAGCAGAAGAGGTAGCAGGGGGAGCCTGAGTGACTTCCTTGGTTTTAAGGTGTTTACTCCACTGCAGTTCATGCTTTGCATGCAGGTGCCTGGTCATGCAGGTTGTGCTCAGGTTCAGAACGTTAATGCCTCGCTTAAGGCTCTGATGGCACAGCGTGCAAACCACTCGGGTCTTGTCGTCAGCACATTGTTTGAAGAAGTGCCATGCCAGGGAACTCCTTGAAGCTGCCTTTGGGGTGCTCGGTCCCAGATGGCGGCGGGCAGTAGCAGGCGGAGTCTCTTGGCGGCGGGTGTTCTGCTTTTGCCCACTGCTCCCTCTTTTGCTACGCTGTTGGCTCGGTCTCACCACTGCCTCTTCCTCCGAACTGTGAAAGTCAGTGGCACGACCTTCATTCCATGTGGGGTCTAGGACCTCATCATCCCCTGCATCGTCTTCCACCCAGTCTTGATCCCTGACCTCCTGTTCAGTCTGCACACTGCAGAAAGACGCAGCAGTTGGCACCTGTGTTTCGTCATCATCAGAGACATGCTGAGGTGGTATTCCCATGTCCTCATCATCAGGAAACATAAGTGGTTGTGCGTCAGTGCATTCTATATCTTTCACCGCTGGGGAAGGGCTAGGTGGATGCCCTTGGGAAACCCTGCCAGCGGAGTCTTCAAACAGCATAAGAGACTGCTGCATAACTTGAGGCTGAGACAGTTTCCCTGGTATGCATGGGGGTGATGTGACAGACTGATGGGGTTGGTTTTCAGGCGCCATCTGTGCGCTTTCTGCAGAAGACTGGGTGGGAGATAATGTGAACGTGCTGGATCCACTGTCGGCCACCCAATTGACTAATGCCTGTACCTGCTCAGGCCTTACCATCCTTAGAACGGCATTGGGCCCCACCATATATCGCTGTAAATTCTGGCGGCTACTGGGACCTGAGGTAGTTGGTACACTAGGACGTGTGGATGTGGCAGAACGGCCACGTCCTCTCCCAGCACCAGAGGGTCCACTAACACCACCACGACCATGTCCACGTCCGCGTCCCTTACTAGATGTTTTTCTCATTGTTATGGTTCACCACAACAACAAAAATATTATTTGGCCCAATGTATTGTATTCAAATTCAGCGGGATATAAATTTGAGGCCTAGTATTTAGGCGCTGGGTGACCGGTATGGTATGACAGAATTAGACTGGGATATGCACAGTAGCGTGTGTGTGTGAAGTTATTCTGAATGACCCTATGTGCACCTTGAATATTATATACCCTTTTAGGGATAGATTTCAAATAGCTCTGATATAGCAGAAACCACTAAATTATGAAATTGCTAAATTGGGAATTGTATTTCAACCCAGAACAAAAAATGTGCTTTGACGGACACTAAATAACTTTCCCAGCCACAACAGGACAGCGGTAACGAGAGATTTAGCGGGATATAAATTTGAGGCCTATTATTTAGGCGCTGGGTGACCGGTATGGATTTAGTGACAGAATTCGACTGGGATATGGCCAAAAAATAACCACACTATTGCTGGTTAAATGCACTTGGTGACGGGCGCAGCTTGCCCCTGATGTAGTATATGGCCAAAAAATGAACAGACTATTGCTGGTTAAATGCACTTGGTGTCACAGCTTGACGAACCACACTACTGAGGGTTAAATGCACTTGGTGACGGGCGCAGCTTGCCCCTGATGTAGTATATGGCCAAAAAATAAACAGACTATTGCTGGTTAAATGCACTTGGTGTGACAGCTTCACCCTGATGTAGGCTTTAGCCAAAAAACAACCACACCATTGAGGGTTAAATGCACTTGGTGACAGGCGCAGCTTGCCCCTGATTTAGTATATGGCCAAAAAATGAACAGACTATTGCTGGTTAAATGCACTTGGTGTGATAGCTTGACCAACCACACTACTGAGGGTTAAATGCACTTGGTGACGGGCGCAGCTTGCCCCTGATGTAGTATATGGCCAAAAAATGAACAGACTATTGCTGGTTAAATGCACTTGGTGACGGGCGCAGCTTGCCCCTGATGTAGTATATGGCCAAAAAATAAACAGACTATTGCTGGTTAAATGCACTTGGTGTGACAGCTTCACCCTGATGTAGGCTTTAGCCAAAAAACAACCACACCATTGAGGGTTAAATGCACTTGGTCGCAGCTTGGATGCACTCGGTCGCAGCACCGCACAAGACACAAAATGGCCGCCGATCACCCCAGAAAAAAGTGACTGACAAACGGTCTGGGCAGCCTAAAAACAGTGAGTGAGCATTTGAATTTCAGCAGCTCAATGATGCACAGCTGCAGATCGATCGATTAATCAAGTGAAGTCCTTTGGAGGAGTTAATCTGCCTAATCTCGCCCTACTGTCGCATCCGCAACCTCTCCCTACGCTAATCAGAGCAGAGTGACGGGCGGCGCTATGTGACTCCAGCTTAAATAGAGGCTGGGTCACATGGTGCTCTGGCCAATCACAGCCATGCCAATAGTAGGCATGGCTGTGACGGCCTCTTGGGGCAAGTAGTATGACGCTTGTTGATTGGCTGCTTTGCAGCCTTTCAAAAAGCGCCAAGAAAGCGTCACAAAAGCGCCAAGAAAGCGACGAACACCGAACCCGAACCCGGACTTTTACGAAAATGTCCGGGTTCGGGTCCGTGTCACGGACACCCCAAAATTCGGTACGAACCCGAACTATACAGTTCGAGTTCGCTCATCCCTACTAGCAACCTCACTACCACCAGCATGATCAACCACATGGCATCAAAGCACCGTAATAGGTGGGCCAAATGCCTGGGTCCACAATCTGTGTCTGCAGGTCACACCACTGCCTCCTCTTCTCCTGTGTTACGTGCTGCCAAATCCGCTGTCGAATGCACAGGACCGGAACCCCTCCCGCCCTGCACCTGGACATTTGCAAGCACCAGCAGTGACCACATCCACTTCCGTGTCCCAGCGCAGCATACAAATGTCCTTACCCCAGGAATTTGAACGCAAGCGCAAATACCCAGCCACCCACCCACAGGCCATAGCACTAAATGCACAGCTTTCCAAATTACTGGCCCTTGAAATGTTGCCATTTAGGCTTGTAGACACTGAGGCCTTCCACAGCCTCATGTCGGTGGCCGTCCCGCGTTACGCAGTCCTCAGCCACCACTATTTTTCAAGGTGTGCCATGCCCGCCTTACACTAACATGTATCCCGTAACATCACACGTGCCCTGACCAATGCATTTACTGTTAAGGTCCACTTAACCACGGACACATGGACAAGTGCATTCGTTCAGGGATGCTGATATGCTGGAAGCAGTGTAGCACTGCAGTGGGGAAGCAGCAACAGGCCGTGCTGAAGCTGATATGCTTAGGGGACAAACAACACACGAGCTTTGGCAGAAGGTAAGAGACCAGACTGAGCTGTGGCTCTTACCACTCAACCTAGAACCAGGCATGGTTGTGTCTGATAATGGCCGTAATTTGGTGGCGGCTCTGGAGCTCGGCAAGCTCACACACATCCCATGCCTAGCCCACGTCTTAAACTTTGTGGTTCAGTGGTTTCTCAAAGCCTACCCCAATTTGCCTGAGCTACTGGTGAAGGTGTGCCGCGTGTATGCACATTTCCGCAAGTCATCCACAGCTTCAGCCGTTTAATCAACGCTCCTGCAGCGCTTGAAATTGCCAGCCCACCTGCTGTTGTGCGACGTGAGCAGGTGCTGGAACTCCACATTCCACATGTTGGCGAGGCTTTGTGAGCAGCAGAGGGCAGTAGTGGAATACCAGCTGCAACATGGTTGTCGCCTTTCCAGTCAGCTTCCGCTATTCACAAGCGACGAGTGTTCATGGATGTCTGACCTCTGTGAAGTTTTAAGAAACTTTGAGGAATCCACACAGATGGTGAGCGGCAATAACGCTATTGGCAATAAATTGGACGATGAAGAGGAGGGGGAGGATGGGGAGGAGGAGGAGCAGGAGACGGTTGCCTCCGCTTCAGAGGGTAGTACCAATGGAAGTTTAATTCCATCTGTTCAGCGTGGATGGGCAGAAGAGGAGGAAGAGGATGAGGAGATTGAGAGTGATCCTCCTGATGACGACAGTGAAGCCTTGCGGCAGAGCACCCGAGCATCCTGATGTGTTCTGCCCGAGCCCCCGAGCACCCAAACACTATGGTGCTCGATCAACACTATTAGTTTTCACTTTGGAGATATCACTGGTTCTACCTGATCGATGAGGGCCAGATCCACGCTAATTATGCATTACTGGCAGATCCATGGTAAGAATAAGATGAGACAATTTCTTGAAATTCATTTTGGATCCAAGCCAAATTAAAATTAAAAAGTTTCCGTTCTGAATCAATTCTAACGAAATCAAATATGCTCAAGTTAATCTGCAATTTGGTATATAACACTTTTTGGTCTACTAGGACTTATATTTTTTTTTCTGGAAAGACTGGGACGAGAGAGAGCAACTAGTATACTACTGTGGGTTTCTTGGCAATATACTGTATACTATAGTATACACATTGGCTGGGAGGGTTCTCTTTCTCATGTAGAGAGCGCCTATCATGCCTAGTATTCTTTCTCTCTCATTCTCCTGAAACAAATTACAAAAAATGTGGGTTTCTTATGATTTAATAAATTTTAAATTCTTGGGGAAATTAGTGGCAAATTTTTATTTGGTAGAGTTTATTTACCCATCCTTAGTAACAATCTATAGAGGCAGGGGGCATTTAAAGGCATAACTTACTGACTGTCAGGGATTGGTATAAAAAAATAAAATAAAATTCTTCCAAATGCTTCAGCACAGATTTTTATACTCAAAACTTGTCTTTCATCAAAGGTTCTTCTTCTGTGTAACTATGGATTGATCACAAATCAATGCAATGTGTACATTTATTTTTATCTCTTTAGGTCTACGCTGTTGCTGGATTAGGTGCTTGTATCTAACATTATTCATTATCTTCCAACTATATTTTGCCCCAGACAGATAGGCAAAAATAAGATTAACAAGTTTCATACTTACCTTAAAAGGGTATCCTAGGATTGGGTCCCATTTTAATCAGTCCATTTAGCATGTGGTACCAAAAGAAAGAATCATGCTTCCTTGCTTCCCACCATTCCTGCACCCTGTCTGCATTCACAGATTTTTTTAGTCCCCGGCTTGGTTTACTACTGTCCAGGGTACAGATGTGGTTAGCTATGACTCTACAGCCAATGACAGGTCGCGGGTCTCAAAGGTAATGCATCCTCAAGCAGTGTGTGACTCCATCCATACAGAAAGTTTAAATGTTGGGACTGGAAGCCATGGATCCAGAATGGAGCAGCAAGAAAAATGTTAGTATATAGGTCCCTGAAACATTTAAAAAAATATATCTTGGACCATTTCTGTAAGACCTTATATATTACTATATTGTGCCACTATCCAAAATAATTGATTCTTCTAGAACTTGTCTATAATTGGCAAGTTTGTCACTCAGCATTTATAACCTAAGAATCATGGGGATTCTTTTAGAGCCAAAAATCAACTACTCATACAATTTACTAATCAAAAGTCCTGGTTCATAACTCAGTGGATAAAATATGCAATAATGTGAAACATAAACCTGACTTTGTGCTACACTTCAGAACTTGTTTCAGTCTTTGCTCATCATCGGTAATATGCATAGAAATCACAATATTTTTCTTCTGTTTTTGCAGCAACTTTTGCTTTCATAAATCTACTCATCCCCACAACTTATGTTCTTCCACATCTCAAATGCAAATCTCAATGATCGGAATAACAAACTCAGCTGACAAAACATTTTGATTACATTACAAGCACATCTATTAGTTATCCTCAACAAGTTGATTAAGAGAGAAAAAATGTCACTGAGCTCACAGAGCGGGCTGTATAACTTAGAGAAGTGTGATATTTCTACCTCAGAACACAACACGAAAATCAAATTTTATTTATCACTTATTGTTAGTTTTCTATCAGATTACAAGTCAATATCTTCTTTAAAAATACACAAAGTTGGTCTTGTCTGGAGATTGGTATAATAAATGAGGTGGAAAGGGATGACTACCAAAATACATTTGAGGTATTCGTGCCAATAGTCTTTTAAGTCCCTTAAAGCACATACGTTATCATATCACTCCAGTAGTGATGGACGAACATCGCAAGTTCGCAGCGGGCCCCATTCACTTTAATGGCAGGCGAACCTGAAAAACCTTCAGGTCATATGTTCAGCCACCAAATACTTACTAGAGGTGCACAAATTGTCCCAAAACATGGACAGTGACATACTAGAGGGGGATCAATGGCAAAAATTCCCACAAAAAATATGTATTTTAATCAGGGGCCATTTTAATGCGTCTTAAAGGGAAACTGTCAAAAATGTGCCCTGCTGGAGCCTAGAAATTTTTTATTTTAGACCACGGGAGTACAGGCCCCAAACATTAGGCATTCACTGGACAGAAAACATCAAGTGATTATGTGGCTGGAGGTATATTAGACGGTCATTGGATATCAATTTTACTGCAGGCCAGTACAAATACATGTCAAATACATATTTTTAAAAGAACTTAAAATATAAAATTGGATTAAAAACAATGTAGTTTTTATATGGAAGAAAGATAGACTAGCTTTGTCCAAATTCCTAGAGGCCATCAACATTAACAAACTAAATTTACACTTCACCGCACATATTTGTGATTCATCAATAGAGTTTCTAGATTTACAATTAACTCCGACAAATCAAGGAATAGTCTGTAGTACGTATTTTAAGCCAGTGTCAGTGTAGTAGTTGCCATCTCCCAAGATGGTTGTTAAATGTACCGGAAGGACAATTTAGGAGACGCAAACGTAATTGTATATCTGAAGCCACCTTTGAGCAGGAGGCTGTACAAATGAAACAAAAGTTTATTGAAAAAGAATACCCGAAGGATCTAGTAAACACCTCCTTGGAAAAAATAAGGCGAGTAAATAGGGATACCTTCTTTGATAATAAAAAAGATTAGGAACAAAAAAAGCAAGTGGATAACCAAATGAGACTTATGATACCATTCAACAATCAATATAAAGGTGTCCTAAATATAGTGAATAAACATTGCCACTATTTGCAAAAGGATAAGATTGTAGGTGGCGATATTCCATTGAGACCATGTGTAACATTCTCCAAAGCCCCGAATCTAGGCATACAAATAGCACCAACTATTAAAAACCCAAAATTAGAAACATCAGTACAGAGATGGATTGGCTTTAAAGGTTTTTATAGGTACCACACCTATAAAAACCTTTAAAGCCAATCCATCTCTGTACTGATGTTTCTAATTTGGGGTTTTTAATAGTTGGTGCTATTTGTATGCCTAGATTCGGGGCTTTGGAGAATGTTACACATGGTCTCAATGTACCACACATGTAGTGCATGTTCAATTACTTCTTTTCCAAAAAAGACCACAGAGGTTATTTCTAGTGTTAATAAACACATACATCCAATTAAGGAGTTTTTGACATGCAATTCTACCTGTGTTATTTACGTTATTACCTGCCCTTGCAATAAACAGTACGTAGGACCCACCAAAAGAACTTTAAAAAAACGCATATCGGAACATATGGCCAACATACGAAAGGGAGAGGTCAAACATACTTTATCCCATCATTTCAAAAGTATGCATAATACAGACCCATCAGGCTTAACATATGCCGCTATAGAACACATTAACCAACAATGGCGTGGGGGAGACCACATAAAACGCATGTCTAGAGTGGAATCTCGACAAATTTTTTAATTTGACTCTTTGATCCCACAAGGCCTCAATGCAGATATGGAAATATTTGGATTTTTATAAATATAGGGTGGGGCTTCGGAGCCGATGGGGGACCCTAGAGATATTTCTTAACCCTGGGGTTTCCTCTTGACTCAGAGGCTCCATCCACATATCTACAAAGGAGGACCCACTCGCAATTGTACCATTGGAGAAAGTTTTCTATGCAATGTTTTATACAACCTTTACAAATTCGCTAATTTTTTTAGGTTTTATCCAATTTTTATACTTTAGCACTTTTATATTAACATATGCTTTATAAGACAAATTCCTGGAACCTTGGAGAATCATTCTACAAAAAAAACGCATCATTACCGCAAAAAACGCATAAAAACGCGTGTTTTTTCAGTTTTTTCTTTTGTTTATCATTAACTTTTTGTCTTAATTGCTGAAAAACAGAAAACCAACAATTTTATGTGGATTACAATATAAAGAATGAAAATTTTACTCAGATGCAGACTTTATATGAGTTCAATTAAGATTGAAGACAATTCCATGCCAAGTTTTCGACATCGCTGAAAGTTCAGGTGGAGCTTAGTGGGTATAAAAAGGCACATGGAGATTCATAAAATTACCACTGATGGAGTAAGGAGTAAGACCCCAAAAAACACTCTGAAACGCGTTTGGTCTAAAGCAAATATTTTCCAGTGCCTTTGGAAGAAGGAATCATAAGAAAACTACCGGTAGTCAACACCTGGAGAAAATACCAACTTAGGCTACTTTCACACTTGCGTTCAGAGCGGATCTGTCTGAGACGGATCCGCTCATATAATGCAGACGGTGGATCCGTTCAGAACGGATCCGTCTGCATTATATTATAAAAAAAATTCTAAGTGTCAAAGTAGCCTCAGACGGATCCGTCCAGACTTTACATTGAAAGTCAATGGGGGACGGATCCGTTTGAAGATTGAGCCATAGTGTGTCATATTCAAACGGATCCGTCCCCATTGACTTACACTGTAAGTCTGGACGGATCCGTTTGCCTCCGCACGGCCAGGCGGACACCCGAACGCTGCAAGCAGCGTTCAGGTGTCCGCCTGCTGAGCGGAGCGGAGGCTGAACGCTGCCAGACTGATGCATTCTGAGCGGATCCGCGTCCACTCAGAATGCATTAGGGCAGTACGGATGCGTTCGGGGCCGCTTGTGAGCCCCTTCAAACGGAGCTCACAAGCGGAGCCCCAAACGCTAGTGTGAAAGTAGCCTTAAACGCTGGGCAAGTTTTTCAGAAATTGATCAAGGACAGTCAGCTGCACAAAGTGGAGAGACGAAAGGATACCTGTGATAACACAGTGAGACTTGCACACAATTTTGTGATAAAGACGCCACAGATTTGTGGGAAAGGATCAAGCTATATATCAGCAACAGAAGGCGATTTGAATTCAGCGCCAAAACGGACTGAGAGTCAGTACTGCAAAACCGTGAGTACTATACCAACTCTCACAATATTGACTCACAACAGCACTTGAACTGATCATCAAGTTAGATATTATACAAGCGGTCATATCGAAAGTACTCTCTATCCCAAAATATCACTCCATAGGAGTTAGATTGTGCATAGGTATAAGATCCTATACCGATTTTTATTTGGAAAAAAAACGCGAACCAAGTGGCTAGACTGAATTTACCTTCCATTTAAATTATCGCAGTGAACCAAGCGACCATATTGATTTCACCCTTCATCTGAATTATCGCTGCAATACAGTTTGAGTGTGAACATAAGTAAGAACTGAGGAAGCATTCAGCCATTGTGCACCCATATACCCAATATATCTCCTTTTTCCATTCGAGAATATTTTTCCATTTGAAAATATTTTTTCATTTGAAAATATTTTTTCATTTGAAAATATTTTTTCATTTGAAAATATTTTTTCAAAGCAGCATTTCTATCTGATTTATTACTCCACCAGAGTCTGATTACGAACTTTTGCAACAAACCAGCGATTATTTTGTACATCAGTATATTGTGACTCATTTAGCCATTAAGACCTTACGATTGTAGATTCAGGTGGTCCAGTATTTTATATTGTAATTTTTTATTGTAATTTAGTAATATTGGCCAATCTAGATGTTTTATGTGTGTTATAGATGTGAATAAATTTTAAATCTGACATTAGCATTTTCTGCGTGACCCTAGTATATTGTGAGTGCCGGTCATTCCATTTCTTTCAGCATTTATTAAGTAAATTGGGGTTTACATTCGACCGTGCACCCAGCCAGAATTCCCCACACAAAGTAGAGCTACTCATATCTGAATTTCAATGGATTAAAAACATGGCTAACAAAATCCCCCCTCTTGAAAAAAACCAAAATGATAATAGTTGAAATTTGATAACACATGGTCGTCACAGGTGTTGAATTCCTCCGTGGCCCCAAACATTGGGCATTCACTGGACAGAAAAGGCCTTTTATGCCACTGTATTTACATAAGACAGGGACCATTATTTGTTCTGGGTGGTGGCGGATATGTGTGGGCTGGCATGAGGAAATTCAATTAAACGTGGTCGTCACAGGTGTTGAATTCCTCTGAGATCCATGCCTCGTTTATTTTTAGAAATGTCCACACTGTCGTGAGCTAGGCGAGTGTGCTTATCAGTCACGATCCCCCCTGCTGCTCTGAATGTCCTTTTGAACAGGACACTCGACAAGGGGCAAGCCAAGAGTTCCATGGCAAATTGTGCTAGCTCTGGCCACAGGTCAAGCCTGCACACCCAGTAGTCAAGGGGTTCCTCGCTTCTCAGAGCATCCACATCGGACACCTGTTGGTCTAGGCGTTCCCTGAGGCTGGATCCGGAGGGCGGCTGTCGATAGGTGGGTTGGCTGCAAGAATGATCTCATATCCGAAATGACCAACACATCTTCAAACTGCCCTCTTCTTGCATGTACTGTAGGATTGGTACTCGCAACTGTTTTTCTGTGGGTAGAAATTCCTCTGCCAGCGCCAGCAACAGCACAATGCAGCATCTCTGGAAGCAAGGCCTGGAAATGCTGCATTCAGACGACCCTCTGTGATGCTGGTAACATGTCCGCCATTTTGTTTTTATACCAGGGGTCTAAGTATGTTGCCACCCAGTACCAGCCACATAATCACTTAATCTTCCTGCTCCTCAACAGCTTAATCAATGACACAATGCAATGTACGCTTCAGAAAGAAGCTGTAAGTTACGATGTCACTGTTGGCGCCTTGGCTGCGACTGACCAGTTTAGTGATCTCATCAAATGGCCGTAGGAGTCTGCATCCGTCGCGCATGAGCAGCCACTGGCACGGTGAAAAAAACTAAGCTCCCCAGAACCTGTCCTGCCGCAGAGTTCATACAGGTAGTCGTTAATGCCACATTTCTGCTGGAGCAGCCTATCAAGCATATAGAAGGTGGAGTTCATTTGCGTTGAGCAGTAACAAATCAGACGTCTCACGTGCACGTGGTGTCGCCGCTGAATGTCAGCAAGGCGAGCCATGGCCGTATAACATTTTCTAAAATGGTCAGAGATTTTCCTGACCTGACTCAAGACGTGCAGGACCCGGAGGTATTTGGAAACGAATCGCTGCACGATTAAGTTCAGAACGTGTGCCATGCACGGCACGTGTGTCATTTTGCGATGTTTTAGCGCGCTCAGCAGATTGGCACCATTGTCGCACACCACTTTGCCAACTCAAATTGAGCAGGGTTAGCCACTGATCGGCCTGTGACCGCAGAGCTGAAAGCAGTGCAGGACCGGTGTGGCTCTAGGATTTCAGGCACAACAGCCGCAGCACAGCATGGCAACGTCTCACCTGGCAAGTCCAATAGGTTCTGTTGAGCTAGGGGGGTGCAGCGGAAGAGGTGGTAGCAGTGGAAAAGGAGGAGTCAGCCAAAAAGGAAACAGGGGATGGAGTAGGAGAAGGAGAAGAAGAGGCAGGCCTGCATGCAATCCGTGTCGGTAATACCAAATCCACACGGGTGCTACGTCAGAAGGTTCACCCAGTGGGCAATAAAAGTTATGTATCTTCCCTGCCCGCGTTTGCTAGACCTCGTGTCTGTGGTCAGATGTATCTTGGCACCGACACTGTGTGCCAGAGATATATTCACTTGCCGCTAAACATGGCCATATAGCTCTGGGATGCCCTTCTGGGAGAAATATTTCCTTCCGGGGACCTTCCATTGCGGTGTGCCAATTGCCACAAATTTTCTAAAGGCCTCAAAATCCACCAGTTTATATGGCAGTAATTGGCGGGCTAGCAGTTCCGACAAGCCGGCGATCAGCCGTTGGGCAAGAGGGTTATCCGGCATCATCAACTTGTTAAATTTGAACTTTTGGACCACCGAAACCTGCCTTTTGCCAGTGAACGCACCAAAGTCACGGTGGAAGGTGGAGTGGAGGACAAATTGAAGGAGTGGCTTTGTGGGTTCTGACAGCGTTGCTCCCACTGGGCTTGGTGATAGAAGGCCAGGTGCCTTCTTAAGGCGGTCATCCCTAGGTGAGTGTTGGGCTTACCGCGACTTATGCGTTAACATCACAGGCTGCAGATGGCAACACTATTGTCAGCAGCTGACACTTTACTAAAAGCCCACACTGCGGAGCCATGTGCCGGCATCCTGGGAGCACCAGATACATTTGCAGTCTGCTTTTTGCCTTTTTGCCATTGCTACCTCCTCTTCCTCATCCGATGACAAGAATGGCTGCGCATCGGTAAGGTCTGGGAATGGATGGGAAATTAATCCCTCTAACTCAAGTGGAGGGGCTATGGTGGTGGTGGTGTCTTTGGTGGTACACATAGCAGAGCACGCTGATACAGAGGATGAGGAGGGTGTAGAAGCGGAAGTCTGAGTGAGCCACTCAACCAACTCTTGTGCGTCCTTTGATGTAATTGCACCTGGTGCACCTGCCTGACCACTACCACCCCTGCGGAATGGCCTGCCTCTTCCTCTGCTTGTCATTTTCAAAATGACCCAGTGACAAAGTTTCTATAGAAGAGCAGTATTTGCGGAAGCAGGTATATCTCAGGCCTCAATCAATATTTTGTGGATGCCGGTATATCAATCCCCTCTATCAGTATTTTGTGGAAACAGGAATATAGAACCCAATAATGAGTATTTGCTGGAAGCCAGTAAATCAAACCCATCAATCAATATTTTGTGGAAGCTGGTTTATCGCAGGCCTCAATCGATATTTGGTGGAAACAGGTATATAAATACCCTCTATCAGTATTTTGTGGATACAGGTATATAGAACCCAATAATGAGTATTTGCTGGAAGCTGGTAAATCAAACCCCTAATCAACACTTGAGGGAAGTCGGTGTATCGCAGACCTCAATGAATATTTTGTGGAAGCCGGTATATCAATACCCTGTATCAGAATTTTGGGGAAACAGGTATATAGAACCCAATAATGAGCATTTGCTGGAAGCAGGTATATCAAACCCCTTGGTCAATATTTGGTGGAAGCTGGTGTATCGCAGCCCTCAATCTATATTTGGTGGAAGCCGGTGTATGACATATGGAAGCCGGTGTATCACACCCCTCAATCAGTATTTTGTGGAAGCAAGTAGATTGCACCCCTTAATCAGTTTATGGAGGGCAACAGGTATATAACACCAGTTGCAATTAGTTATTTCAATAGCGTTTGTCCCTCTATCTAGCTGCGGAATCTCAGCAGAACCGCACACAACTGCTGCACTATACAAATGCACTATAATTTATTTTCTATGACAGAAGGTATATTATAGATATATCAGACCCCTCAATCAGATTTTTTTGGGAGGGGCAAATGGGTATATAACACCAGTTGCAATTAGTTATTTCAATAGCTTTTGTCCCTCTATCTAGCTGCGGTATCTCACCAGAACCTCACACAACTGCTGCACAATACAAATGCAGTATAATATACTTTCTATGTTAGAAGGTATATTATAGGTATATCACACCTCTCAATCAGATTTTTTTTGGGGGGGCAACAGGTATATCACACCAGTTGCAATTACTTATTCCAATAGCGTTTGTCCCTCTATCTAGCTGCAGTATCGCAGAAGAACTGCTGCATAATACAAATGCGCTATAATATACTTTCTATGTTAGAAAGTATATTATAAGTATATCACACCCCTCTGTATGTCACACCTATTGATAGCACACCTATACCAGTCCTTAAAAGGACTTTTGTGGCCCTATTAGATAGCGTTTGGTGTCCCTAACAGTTTGTCCCTGCTCCACACAGCAACCTCTCCCTACACTGGCAAAAAACTGAATGTAAAATGGCTGCCAGATCGGGTTTATTTATAGGGTGGGGGGGGGGTGCCCATGTGCTGAAACATCTCAATTGGCTGTCCCACCTGATGGATGTGTCATGGGTCAAAGTTCTGCACAATGCAAAGAATATGGCGCCGGCGGACATCGCCATATATTTGCCTGTTCGGCGAACTGTGAACAAGCAAAATTTGCTGACAAATGACCACTGGGCGAACCGCAACGCCATCTCTACACTCCAGTACTAACATTCCAGTCCCACTCAGGCAAGAGCAGCAGCACTGGAGTAGCAGGATGTTTAAAGGGCAAAAAAAATCATTTGTATCTGTATTTTATACATTGTTTTCTGATTTTTCATTAAATAAATTCAATACATTTATTGCAAATTGCTACCAAAACCCTTAACAGGCAACAACTGGGTGGTCACACATAAACAGATACAGCACAGACATCCCATGAGGAACACATCTGTATTGGTAAATAAAGACATCTAATGCTCCAATGCCTATTAAGCTTATATTTAAAAGAGTTGTCTGGCTGATGAAACTTTTTTTAATTAAAAGACTCACAATGATGCAAAAGTAATAAAATAAGTCCTAGTCACCTTACCGATTCCCCATCACTCCCATTATGACATTTCTGACATTTCCTCATCCCCTGGTATCTGCTTTCTGGTGCCTCTTGAATATAATAAATGACCACTCAACCAATCAGTGGCTGAGGTGGGTCACCATCATGGTGTTTTGGCATTATACATCAGCTACATAGATACAGGATTTGTATGTTATATATCATACAGCTGGCACCCGCAAACAATGGAGCAGGCTCAACTCTTGAGCCAGCACCCTGATATACTATTATGGCATTGAACATTAACTACTACCGAGTGAGAAGTGGTTAATTAGGAAACATCAGTGAAAAATTTATCTTTATAAAGGGACCACATCACATAATGTCCTTTCTATTTATCCAGTAAATTATGTTTGAAGGAGCAATAATCTATAAATTAAAGGGGTCACTTATTAAGAACTATGTTTTAGACGGCATTCTTAATTCTCCTTTAGCTAGCAGTGGATGCTCTGAATTTATGTAAAGGGGCCGGCCTCTACATAACTTTGGCGTAGCCACCGCTTGTTCAAATCAACACCAGCATCCCTGCTGGTATAGATTTAGACCATTTTCTATGCCTAAAACAGGCATAGAAAATGATAAATGAGACAGGAAAGCCGGCCCTCCCATACCAAACCTTGGCCAAAACCTGGCATGAGTGGGTAAAAGTTGCAGACCTGCGACAGATATACACCAAAAAGAGCTGTATATATTTTTGTAAATGACCTCCTAAATTTCAGCACCCAATGCCAAGTAGCTGCTACAAAGGTGATATGATACTAAAGTACAAAAGCTAAACAAAGTGGGAAAAAAGTATCACTGTGTAGGTCATTGAAAAGCTAACATTTCAAGCCTAAGTAAATTGTGGGTACCTACTGTATATAGAACAAGGACAAGCAAAAGGACGAAGTCCATGGTAGGCAACCTAATTAACTAAGTGGATGGAGAGAATATATTTATAAATAGAGATTTGATAAATTACTTTTGTACATTAAAATGACCTTAGAAGTGACCTAAATACTTTGCTTAAATATATCCAAGTCAATGAGCTTTTCGTACCCAAGACTATACAGGTGTCAGGGGGAGGTCCAGTAGGTCCACCGTTGAAAACAGAGAATGTTCTATTATTATAAGGTCAACAGGAATAAGGGACTGTATGACAAATCTTAAACTGAACGTTTAGAAAGCCTCTTTACAAGAAACGGTGTGAGAATTTGAAATATTTGACCCTATTATGTATGGAATTGATGCAGGAATGTTTTCTAATTGTGAAGCAGGAGGTCAGAGGAATATTTACCACCATTGATATAGTAACATAATATATTGGTTATCATATTAATATCATTAAGATGATTATGTTTTACTAGTAACTATATGAATAGCCTCCAGAAAGTTTTCTCCAGGGTTGTTATTGAATCTTCATATATTTTCAAATTTTGGGGTCTGTGATCATTTGTGCTATGGCTCCAAGTCTCGATTTGGTACAGGAACATTTGCCTTTCATGTTGTTCACATTATTAACAAATGTTTTCACCATCAACAAATCTCAAAGCCAACGGAATACCGTAAGACTTTGTTCACTCTAGCATCAAGACTAGAGATGTGCAACATTATAAAAAATTAGATTTGGCTACTTCGACGAATTTCACAAAGAAATTTGCTTAATAGCGATTTACTTTGTCACAAGTAGTGGGCCCAATGATGGGGAATGGCAATCGTGCCGCCCCCCCATCATTGAACCCCTCATATTCCATGTTCATCGCAGATCACAGCATCTGAGAATAATAGGGACGGCTTTCAGGGCTTAATCTGGTAAAAATAAAAAATAAATACTAACATCCATTTGATCGCAAAGAGGCCGCCGTGGCCACCTTGATTGAACACACTGCGTGAAATCTTGCGTGTTGCGTAATGACGGCATGTCACTGCGCATAAGATTCTGCAGGGGATCTTCAATCAAGTTGGCCACCGCAGCCTCTTTGTGCAGAAATTGATGAGATGAGTATTAGTGTTGATCGAGGACTAAAGTGCTCGGGTACTTTACCGAGCACAATGGGAGAACCCAAGCATTAAACCAGGTACCCCCTGCTCTGAAGAGAAGAGGGTATCTGGTTTATAGAAAAAAGTTAGAAATTGATGGAAATACCACCAAAATGGTTTGGAAACAGCCAGCATGGGGAGAGCATCTGGATGCATCTTGGACTCATATTACCTATGACACACAATAAACAACCACACAAAGGCTATATGCCAAAGGCCAGGTACGGTATATGCAAGCCAACAATCTATGAATGAGACAGATACAAGCAGCCTTGTGCACTATGAGATATTCAAAACCAACTATTGGATGGCTTGTGTGGACCCGCGCACCTAGATCATTATCATTAGGGTGACAAAATGTTTTCTGATTGTCCTAACATAATAATATTCAATAACCTTTCTATACAGTTTTGTCATGTAAACTTATTTGCATAAACACGGGCATATGGGAAAGACATTTTTAGCTGAAAAATAATTTGCATGGAAAATTTGCGATAAAAATTTGCGATTACAATATTTGTGATCTACACTACTCATGAACAGCGCCATCTATTGGATTCATATTCTTGTCATAAGACTATGAAAACAATAACATATAAAGTATTATCAATCCTTAAATAAAGACGCACTACCATGAGATTACACAACAGTAAATCCACATGAACTCTGAAATGAGACACTGTACACCCCCAGGAATACCTATAATAAAACCACATCACCTGTTGTATAGCAGGGGGGAGGGTTGGGGGGAAGGGAAATGTTTAAGGAAAGTAATATTGCACTGTTTATATATGTTTTATCTTTGTTTTCACTGCACATATCTGTAAAAAAGGAATATGACCTGTAATTTGATCCAATATGTACCTTTGAATATAACTATGCAAATTATATCAAAACCTAATAAAAATGTATTAAAAAAAAGACTATGAAATCAATAGATGGCGCTGTTCATGAGTCATGAACAGCGCCATCTATTGGATTTATAGTCTCGTCATAAGACTATAAAACCAATAGATGGCACTGTTTATGAGTAGTTTTGATCGCAAATATTCAAATCACAAATTTTTAGCGCAAATTTTCCATGCAAATGGTGTTTCGACTGAAAAACAAGCAGCTTCAGCTAATTTGCATATGCCCACATTTATGCAAATGAGTTCACATGACAAAACTGTATAGAAAGGTTATTGAATATTATGTTACAAATGCAATTAAGGCTTCAAAAATATAGGAGCCTCACTAATATTTCAAGGTTCAACACCAAAGGGCCCACTGAGAAGGGGGAATATGCTTATTAAAATATAAATTTTATTTCATATGCAGTTAAAACACACCACTAAGATGCATCGACATAACAAACATAAAAAGAGGGTCCAAGCCTGGTACCCCAGGGTGCAAGCAGTCTTACCAGACCAAACAGGCTACTAGGATCAACACGGAGGGACTATCCGCTTGAATCGGGTATACATCGGATTGGAGGTCATCCTGTGGGGGCGTGGTGTCTGTAGGGCGATTTTGGAGCTGTGCCCTATCTGACCCTTTAAGAAGGGGAAGGGGACTGTTTCCATTCTGCCTATCTATACAGTGCACCCGCCCCGAAATGGGCGACCCCGTCCGGATACCTGTCCCTATCAAGGACCTGATCCCTAGTGCTGAAAAATAACAAATATTGCCAGTTACAATTCCTTTAGAACTCCCGACGTGCCATGTTTCTGTTGTGTCGACTCTTCAGGGGAAAAGATGGGACATAGAGGGAAAACTATAAACAAAAAAACGTAGGTAAAAAAAATGCGGCAATAACTGGTACAAGTAAAAAAATCTTGTATGCTGTCACCCCAGATGTTAGGAGGCAGTTCTGCAGAGGAGATAATACTCCTATGCTGGTCGGTATTGTGAGGGTGTGATAATCCTCAATTAGGTAGTGTCCCTATAGTTTGGGGAGATAAAGTATCAATCTACTAGTGATGTCGCGAACATAAAATTTTCCGCTCGCGAACGGCAAACGCAAATTTCCACAAATGTTCGCGAGCGGGCGAACCGGGCGAACCGCCATAGACTTCAATAGGTAGGCGAATTTTAAAACCCACAGGGACTCTTTCTGGCCACAATAGTGATGGAAAAGTTGCATGCCGGAGGGGGATCCATGGCAAAACTCCCATGGAAAATTGCGTAGTTGACGCAGAGTGTGGTAAGTTGAATTCGCAAAGCGATTAATATAACCTGCATTAATCGCATTGCGATTACAACTTAGATCTGAGTTCATAATGGTTGTATTGGTTGCACCGTCACGTGGTAAAGGGGGACGGGGGTGTGACTCACTGCAGCCTGGTGAGCGGTGGGGCGCCGCGGCAGCTGCCCTGCAGGAGTCTCTGGTGCCGGGAGGGGGAGGAGGTAGGTAGAGCGGCTCTGACTTTATAGACCAAATTATTTTAATAAAACCCCAATAATAAGAAGTTAATAACCTAACCCCATTCATAAATTACTGTGGATTATTATAGAGACGGCCCCAGGCCAGGAGACATAAGCGGTTGGGTTGAACTGTGGGCTGGGGCCACCCGGCCACATTTACTAATCTTTGCTCAGGGGGGCCCTCATAAATATAGACCCCCATGGTGTGGACTGGTCATTTTTACTAAGGAATATAGTTTAAACGTTTATGTGCAAAAGAGAAAATAAGAAGTCGGCTCCGATCAGATATCTGCACATAGACCAAGACTCTGGGTCTATGCAGATATCTGATTGGAGCTGACTTAGTGGCTTCTTTTTTTTTCTCTTTATCTCTTTATTATGGCTTCGGGGGGGGGGGGGGAGACGGGGGCAGGGGTGACACCATTTTCTACCGCACCGGGTGACACCAGCCATAGCAACGCCACTGTAACCATTAGGAACCCAGCTCTAAGTTGAATTTGCAATGCGATTAATATAACCTGTATTAATCGCATTGCGATTACAACTTAGTCAAATTTGTGACACTGCAGCTTTAGAATGAATCTAAGATGGATGCTGTCCCTAAGATGGATGCTGTCCTTGCTATTTGATAGGAGGTGGGAGGGTCTGGGAGGGAGGGTATGCTGATTGGCTGGAATGTGTCTGCTGACTGTGAGGTACAGGGTCAAAGTCTTCTCAATGATGACGTATAGTGGGCGGACCGAACATTGCATATGTTCGCCCGCCGCGGCGAACGCAAACAAGCTATGTTCGCCGGAAACTATTCGCCGGCGAATAGTTCGGGACATCTCTACAATCTACCAGCCACAAGGTTACATACATATCCTTGCAGATATATAGTATTATAATTAAGTCAAAAATAAAATATTATAGTGAAGTTAAATCAAGATGAGCAAATTTCCTAAAAAAAAAATTCTGTCTAATTCGTCCAAATCTGCCAAGAAATTTACCTCAGTGTTTGTAGCGCCAGGAAAATCTCTCTCTCTTCCTCCCCCACTCTACCTTTCTCTCTAGAAAAATTCTACCAAAACAAATCTATGAAATCAGATTTTTTTTTTTCAAAAATTCAGGTCACATTTCATTCTAACAATAGTTCCTTTGAACTAGTTAGAAAGGAACTATTTGATCCTATGAGAATTCTTGAAAGAAGAATCAACCTGAGCACAAGTTGAAATTTTGACACTACTGCTGTTGGTGCTCTATTTATTTACATAGCCCTAGTCTATAATGATTTTCCATGCTCTTACTATTCCATCACACCACATCAAGGGTATAGTGTTTGCTTCGAACTATACAGTATATAACTATTACTTCAAGGAACACAACAACACATTATTTAGTAATTTCTTCTTATTGCCATGTAATTTTCTTCTCCCTATGTGGCCAGCTACCAGCAGGTACCATCTGCTCCATTGTAATTTCTATGTATAGCCAGATGTGGTGGAGGACATAAAGTACGGTGATCTCCTGTGCAGTACTAAGGACTGGAGCTGTCGTCATCACAACTGAGAATTTACAAATATATACAAAGTCTCCTATATCTAATCAGAATTCTGAAAATGACCCATAAATTAAGGGACCTCAGGCATTACCTGATATAAAATAAGTGTGTGGAATACACAAAGGGGGCATTTAATTATTTATTAACTGACACTTCATATATCACTTTGAAACTGAAGTTTGTTGGGTTAAAATATATCAAATTCATTCAAAGACACATACCTCTTGAAGGGAAAACTAAACTAGAGTAAGTGGGGTATATGGTAAGTGATGCCAAGTCCGGTTATATCATTTAAAACTTCATGCTCACTTGCGTTCCGAACTCCTCTTTGAGTCCTTTCCATTATGTGCATATGCTCAGGAGTAGGGATGAGCGAACTCGAACTGTATAGTAAAAGTCCGGGTTCGGGTTCGGTGTTCGTCGCTTTCTTCGCGCTTTTGTGACGCTTTCTTGGCGCTTTTTGAAAGGCTGCAAAGCAGCCAATCAACAAGCGTCATACTACTTGCCCCAAGAGGCCATCACAGCCATGCCTACTATTGGCATGGCTGTGATTGGCCAGAGCACCATGTGACCCAGCCTCTATTTAAGCTGGAGTCACATAGCGCCGCCCGTCACTCTGCTCTGATTAGCGTAGGGAGAGGTTGCGGCTGCGACAGTAGGGCGAGATTAGGCAGATTAACTCCTCCAAAGGACTTGATTAACTGATCGATCTGCAGCTGTGGATCATTGAGCTGCTGATCCTCAATTGCTCACTGTTTTTAGGCTGCACAGACCGTTTGTCAGTCACATTTTTCTGGGGTGATAGGCGGCCATTTTGTGTCTTGTGGTGCGCCAGCACAAGCTGCGACCAAGTGCATTTAACCCTCAATGGTGTGGTTGTTTTTTGGCTAAAGCCTACATCAGGGTGAAGCTGTCACACCAAGTGCATTTAACCAGCAATAGTCTGTTCATTTTTTGGCCATATACAAAATCAGGGGCAAGCTGCGCCTGTCACCAAGTGCATTTAACCCTCAATGGTGTGGTTGTTTTTTGGCTAAAGCCTACATCAGGGTGAAGCTGTCACACCAAGTGCATTTAACCAGCAATAGTCTGTTCATTTTTTGGCCATATACTAAATCAGGGGCAAGCTGCGCCTGTCACCAAGTGCATTTAACCCTCAATGGTGTGGTTGTTTTTTGGCTAAAGCCTACATCAGGGTGAAGCTGTCACACCAAGTGCATTTAACCAGCAATAGTCTGTTTATTTTTTGGCCATATCCCAGTCTAATTCTGTCACTAAATCCATACCGGTCACCCAGCGCCTAAATACTAGGCCTCAAATTTATATCCAGCTAAATCTGTCCCTAGTGCTGTAGCTGGGCGAGTTATTTAGTGTCCGTTCAAGCACATTTCTTGTTCTGGGTTGAAATACAATTCCCAATTTAGCAATTTCATAATTTAGTGGTTTCTGCTATATCAGAGCTATTTGAAATCTATCCCTAAAAGGGTATATAATATTCAAGGTGCACATTGGGTCATTCAGAATAACTTCACACACACCCGCTACTGTGTATTTCCAAGTCTAATTCTGTCACTAAACCCATACCTGTCACGCAGCGCCTAAATACTAGGCCTCAAATTTATATCCAGCTAAATCTGTCCCTAGTGCTGTAGCTGGGCGAGTTATTTAGTGTCCGTTCAAGCACATTTCTTGTTCTGGGTTGAAATACAATTCCCAATTTAGCAATTTCATAATTTAGTGGTTTCTGCTATATCAGAGCTATTTGAAATCTATCCCTAAAAGGGTATATAATATTCAAGGTGCACATTGGGTCATTCAGAATAACTTCACACACACCCGCTACTGTGTATTTCCAAGTCTAATTCTGGCACTAAACCCATACCTGTCACCCAGCGCCTAAATACTAGGCCTCAAATTTATATCCCGCTAAATCTGTCCTTAGTGCTGTAGCTGGGCGAGTTATTTAGTGTCCGTTCAAGCACATTTCTTGTTCTGGGTTGAAATACAATTCCCAATTTAGCAATTTCATAATTTAGTGGTTTCTGCTATATCAGAGCTATTTGAAATCTATCCCTAAAAGGGTATATAATATTCAAGGTGCACATTGGGTCATTCAGAATAACTTCACACACACCCGCTACTGTGTATTTCCAAGTCTAATTCTGGCACTAAACCCATACCTGTCACCCAGCGCCTAAATACTAGGTCTCAAATTTATATCCCGCTAAATCTGTCCTTAGTGCTGTAGCTGGGCGAGTTATTTAGTGTCCGTTCAAGCACATTTCTTGTTCTGGGTTGAAATACAATTCCCAATTTAGCAATTTCATAATTTAGTGGTTTCTGCTATATCAGAGCTATTTGAAATCTATCCCTAAAAGGGTATATAATATTCAAGGTGCACATTGGGTCATTCAGAATAACTTCACACACACCCGCTACTGTGTATTTCCAAGTCTAATTCTGTCACTAAACCCATACCTGTCACCCAGCGCCTAAATACTAGGCCTCAAATTTATATCCTGCTAAATCTCTCGTTAACGCTGTCCTGTTGTGGCTGGGAAAGTTATTTAGTGTCCGTCAAAGCACATTTTTTGTTCTGGGTTTAAATACAATTCCCAATTTAACAATTTCATAATTTAGTGGTTTCTGCTATATCAGAGCTATTTGAAATCTATCCCTAAAAGGGTATATAATATTCAAGGTGCACATTGGGTCATTCAGAATAACTTCACACACACCCGCTACTGTGTATTTCCAAGTCTAATTCTGTCACTAAACCCATACCTGTCACCCAGCGCCTAAATACTAGGCCTCAAATTTATATCCTGCTAAATCTCTCGTTAACGCTGTCCTGTTGTGGCTGGGAAAGTTATTTAGTGTCCGTCAAAGCACATTTTTTGTTCTGGGTTGAAATACAATTCCCAATTTAGCAATTTCATAATTTAGTGGTTTCTGCTATATCAGAGCTATTTGAAATCTATCCCTAAAAGGGTATATAATATTCAAGGTGCACATAGGGTCATTCAGAATAACTTCACACACACGCTTCTGTGCATTTCCAAGTCTAATTCTGTCACTAAATCCATACCGGTCACCCAGCGCCTAAATACTAGGCCTCAAATTTATATCCCGCTGAATTTGAATACAATACATTGGGCCAAATAATATATTTGTTGTTGTGGTGAACCATAACAATGAGAAAAACATCTAGTAAGGGACGCGGACGTGGACATGGTCGTGGTGGTGTTAGTGGACCCTCTGGTGCTGGGAGAGGACGTGGTCGTTCTGCCACATCCACACGTCCTAGTGTACCAACTACCTCAGGTCCCAGTAGCCGCCAGAATTTACAGCGATATATGGTGGGGCCCAATGCCGTTCTAAGGATGGTAAGGCCTGAGCAGGTACAGGCATTAGTCAATTGGGTGGCCGACAGTGGATCCAGCACGTTCACATTATCTCCCACCCAGTCTTCTGCAGAAAGCGCACAGATGGCGCCTGAAAACCAACCCCATCAGTCTGTCACATCACCCCCATGCATACCAGGGAAACTGTCTCAGCCTCAAGTTATGCAGCAGTCTCTTATGCTGTTTGAAGACTCCGCTGGCAGGGTTTCCCAAGGGCATCCACCTAGCCCTTCCCCAGCGGTGAAAGACATAGAATGCACTGACGCACAACCACTTATGTTTCCTGATGATGAGGACATGGGAATACCACCTCAGCATGTCTCTGATGATGACGAAACACAGGTGCCAACTGCTGCGTCTTTCTGCAGTGTGCAGACTGAACAGGAGGTCAGGGATCAAGACTGGGTGGAAGACGATGCAGGGGACGATGAGGTCCTAGACCCCACATGGAATGAAGGTCGTGCCACTGACTTTCACAGTTCGGAGGAAGAGGCAGTGGTGAGACCGAGCCAACAGCGTAGCAAAAGAGGGAGCAGTGGGCAAAAGCAGAACACCCGCCGCCAAGAGACTCCGCCTGCTACTGACCGCCGCCATCTGGGACCGAGCACCCCAAAGGCAGCTTCAAGGAGTTCCCTGGCATGGCACTTCTTCAAACAATGTGCTGACGACAAGACCCGAGTGGTTTGCACGCTGTGCCATCAGAGCCTGAAGCGAGGCATTAACGTTCTGAACCTGAGCACAACCTGCATGACCAGGCACCTGCATGCAAAGCATGAACTGCAATGGAGTAAACACCTTAAAACCAAGGAAGTAACTCAGGCTCCCCCTGCTACCTCTTCTGCTGCTGCCGCCTCGGCCTCTTCTGCTGCTGCCGCCTCGGCCTCTTCCTCCGCCTCTGGAGGAACGTTGGCACCTGCCGCCCAGCAAACAGGGGATGTACCACCAACACCACCACCACCACCTCCGTCACCAAGCGTCTCAACCATGTCACACGCCAGCGTTCAGCTCTCCATCTCACAAACATTTGATAGAAAGCGTAAATTCCCACCTAGCCACCCTCGATCCCTGGCCCTGAATGCCAGCATTTCTAAACTACTGGCCTATGAAATGCTGTCATTTAGGCTGGTGGACACAGACAGCTTCAAACAGCTCATGTCGCTTGCTGTCCCACAGTATGTTGTTCCCAGCCGGCACTACTTCTCCAAGAGAGCCGTGCCTTCCCTGCACAACCAAGTATCCGATAAAATCAAGTGTGCACTGCGCAACGCCATCTGTGGCAAGGTCCACCTAACCACAGATACGTGGACCAGTAAGCACGGCCAGGGACGCTATATCTCCCTAACTGCACACTGGGTAAATGTAGTGGCAGCTGGGCCCCAGGCGGAGAGCTGTTTGGCGCACGTCCTTCCGCCGCCAAGGATCGCAGGGCAACATTCTTTGCCTCCTGTTGCCACCTCCTCCTTCTCGGCTTCCTCCTCCTCTTCTTCCACCTGCTCATCCAGTCAGCCACACACCTTCACCACCAACTTCAGCACAGCCCGGGGTAAACGTCAGCAGGCCATTCTGAAACTCATATGTTTGGGGGACAGGCCCCACACCGCACAGGAGTTGTGGCGGGGTATAGAACAACAGACCGACGAGTGGTTGCTGCCGGTGAGCCTCAAGCCCGGCCTGGTGGTGTGTGATAATGGGCGAAATCTCGTTGCAGCTCTGGGACTAGCCAATTTGACGCACATCCCTTGCTTGGCGCATGTGCTGAATTTGGTGGTGCAGAAGTTCATTCACAACTACCCCGACATGTCAGAGCTGCTGCATAAAGTGCGGGCCGTCTGTTCGCGCTTCCGGCGTTCACATCCTGCTGCTGCTCGCCTGTCTGCGCTACAGCGTAACTTCGGCCTTCCCGCTCACCGCCTCATATGCGACGTGCCCACCAGGTGGAACTCCACCTTGCACATGCTGGACAGACTGTGCGAGCAGCAGCAGGCCATAGTGGAGTTTCAGCTGCAGCACGCACGGGTCAGTCGCACTACAGAACAGCACCACTTCACCACCAATGACTGGGCCTCCATGCGAGACCTGTGTGCCCTGTTGCGCTGTTTCGAGTACTCCACCAACATGGCCAGTGGCGATGACACCGTTATCAGCGTTACAATACCACTTCTATGTCTCCTTGAGAAAACACTTAGGGCGATGATGGAAGAGGAGGTGGCCCAGGAGGAGGAGGAGGAGGAAGAGGGGTCATTTTTAGCACTTTCAGGCCAGTCTCTTCGAAGTGACTCAGAGGGAGGTTTTTGGCAACAGCAGAGGCCAGGTACAAATGTGGCCAGCCAGGGCCCACTACTGGAGGACGAGGAGGACGAGGATGAGGAGGAGGTGGAGGAGGATGAGGATGAAGCATGGTCACAGCGGGGTGGCACCCAACGCAGCTCGGGTCCATCACTGGTGCGTGGCTGGGGGGAAAGGCAGGACGATGACGATACGCCTCCCACAGAGGACAGCTTGTCCTTATCCCTGGGCAGCCTGGCACACATGAGCGACTACATGCTGCAGTGCCTGCGCAACGACAGCAGAGTTGCCCACATTTTAACCTGTGCGGACTACTGGGTTGCCACCCTGCTGGATCCACGCTACAAAGACAATGTGCCCACCTTACTTCCTGCACTGGAGCGTGATAGGAAGATGCGCGAGTACAAGCGCACGTTGGTAGACGCGCTACTGAGAGCATTCCCAAATGTCACAGGGGAACAAGTGGAAGCCCAAGGCCAAGGCAGAGGAGGAGCAAGAGGTCGCCAAGGCAGCTGTGTCACGGCCAGCTCCTCTGAGGGCAGGGTTAGCATGGCAGAGATGTGGAAAACTTTTGTCAACACGCCACAGCTAACTGCACCACCACCTGATACGCAACGTGTTAGCAGGAGGCAACATTTCACTAACATGGTGGAACAGTACGTGTGCACACCCCTCCACGTACTGACTGATGGTTCGGCCCCATTCAACTTCTGGGTCTCTAAATTGTCCACGTGGCCAGAGCTAGCCTTTTATGCCTTGGAGGTGCTGGCCTGCCCGGCAGCCAGCGTTTTGTCTGAACGTGTATTCAGCACGGCAGGGGGCGTCATTACAGACAAACGCAGCCGCCTGTCTACAGCCAATGTGGACAAGCTGACGTTCATAAAAATGAACCAGGCATGGATCCCACAGGACCTGTCCGTCCCTTGTCCAGATTAGACATTAACTACCTCCCCATAACCATATATTATTGGACTCCAGGGCACTTCCTCATTCAATCCTATTTTTATTTTCATTTTACCATTATATTGCGATGCTACCCAAAGTTGAATGAACCTCTCCTCTGCCTGTGTGCTAGGCCTAAATATATGCCAATGGACTGTTGCAGTGGTGGCTGACATGAAGCCTGATTCTCTGCTATGACATGCAGACTAATTCTCTGCTGACATGAAGCCAGATTGTCTGTTACGGGACCTCCCTCCTCTGCCTGGGTGCTGGGCCTAAATTTATGACAATGGACTGTTGCAGTGGTGGCTGACGTGAAGCCTCATTCTCTGCTATGACATGCAGACTGATTCTCTGCTGACATGAAGCCAGATTGTCTGTTACGGGACCTCTCTCCTCTGCCTGTGTGCTAGGCCTAAAAATATGCCAATGGACTGTTGCAGTGGTGGCTGACGTGAAGCCTGATTCTCTGCTATGACATGCAGACTGATTCTCTGCTGACATGAAGCCAGATCCTCTGTTACGGGACCTCTCTCCTCTGCCTGTGTGTGTGCTGGGCCTAAATATATGCCAATGGACTGTTGCAGTGGTGGCTGACGTGAAGCCTCATTCTCTGCTATGACATGCAGACTAATTCTCTGCTGACATGAAGACAGATTCTCTGTTACGGGACCTCCCTCCTCTGCCTGGGTGCTGGGCCTAAATATATGCCAATGGACTGTTGCAGTGGTGGGTGACGTGAAGCCTCATTCTCTGCTATGACATGCAGACTAATTCTCTGCTGACATGAAGCCAGATTGTCTGTTACGGGACCTCTCTCCTCTGCCTGTGTGTGTGCTGGGCCTAAATATATGCCAATGGACTGTTGCAGTGGTGGCTGACGTGAAGCCTCATTCTCTGCTATGACATGCAGACTAATTCTCTGCTGACATGAAGACAGATTCTCTGTTACGGGACCTCTCTCCTCTGCCTGTGTGTGTGCTGGGCCTAAATATATGCCAATGGACTGTTGCAGTGGTGGCTGACGTGAAGCCTCATTCTCTGCTATGACATGCAGACTAATTCTCTGCTGACATGAAGACAGATTCTCTGTTACGGGACCTCCCTCCTCTGCCTGGGTGCTGGGCCTAAATATATGCCAATGGACTGTTGCAGTGGTGGGTGACGTGAAGCCTGATTCTCTGCTATGACATGCAGACTAATTCTCTGCTGACATGAAGACAGATTCTCTGTTACGGGACCTCCCTCCTCTGCCTGGGTGCTGGGCCTAAATATATGCCAATGGACTGTTGCAGTGGTGGGTGACGTGAAGCCTGATTCTCTGCTATGACATGCAGACTAATTCTCTGCTGACATGAAGACAGATTCTCTGTTACGGGACCTCTCTCCTCTGCCTGTGTGTGTGCTGGGCCTAAATATATGCCAATGGACTGTTGCAGTGGTGGCTGACGTGAAGCCTCATTCTCTGCTATGACATGCAGACTGATTCTCTGCTGACATGAAGCCAGATTCTCTGTTACGGGACCTCTCTCCTCTGCCTGTGTGTGTGCTGGGCCTAAATATATGCCAATGGACTGTTGCAGTGGTGGCTGACGTGAAGCCTCATTCTCTGCTATGACATGCAGACTGATTCTCTGCTGACATGAAGCCAGATTCTCTGTTACGGGACCTCTCTCCTCTGCCTGTGTGTGTGCTGGGCCTAAATATATGCCAATGGACTGTTGCAGTGGTGGCTGACGTGAAGCCTCATTCTCTGCTATGACATGCAGACTAATTCTCTGCTGACATGAAGACAGATTCTCTGTTACGGGACCTCCCTCCTCTGCCTGGGTGCTGGGCCTAAATATATGCCAATGGACTGTTGCAGTGGTGGCTGACGTGAAGCCTCATTCTCTGCTATGACATGCAGACTAATTCTCTGCTGACATGAAGCCAGATCCTCTGTTACGGGACCTCTCTCCTCTGCCTGTGTGTGTGCTGGGCCTAAATATATGCCAATGGACTGTTGCAGTGGTGGCTGACGTGAAGCCTCATTCTCTGCTATGACATGCAGACTAATTCTCTGCTGACATGAAGACAGATTCTCTGTTACGGGACCTCTCTCCTCTGCCTGGGTGCCGGGGCCTAAATATCTGAGAATGGACTGTTCCAGTGGTGGGTGACGGGAAGCCAGATTCTCTGCTATGGAACCTCTCTCCAATTGATTTTGGTTAATTTTTATTTATTTAATTTTTAATTTAATTCATTTCCCTATCCACATTTGTTTGCAGGGGATTTACCTACATGTTGCTGCCTTTTGCAGCCCTCTAGCTCTTTCCTGGGCTGTTTTACAGCCTTTTTAGTGCCGAAAAGTTCGGGTCCCCATTGACTTCAATGGGGTTCGGGTTCGGGACGAAGTTCGGATCGGGTTCGGATCCCGAACCCGAACATTTCCGGGATGTTCGGCCGAACTTCTCGAACCCGAACATCCAGGTGTTCGCTCAACTCTACTCAGGATTCTTCTCAATGCATTTTACTGATGGTTTGTTGGGGCACATTGTCGGAATGCAAGTGAGTATGAAGATAAAAATTTCATGACCGGACTTGGCGTCACTTACCCTGTACACTGCTTACCCTAGTTTGGGGGTGTTCAGAGCTAACAGATTCCCTTTAATAAATTTGATGCTTCTTGGGCTGTCCTATAGACAATTTTTTGCCTTTAAGAATAATACATCTCTTCTCACTCTCTCTCCACCTTTAAAAGTATGGAATCTAATTTAATTTTACTGGGTGACTGTTGAACGGCACCATCTCTAAAGACTCATCTTCTGCTGTACATGTACAGGAGAATTCAGGAAGGGGTTAAATTGGTGTGTGTTGAAAAAAGTCACAAATTATAGTATAAATATGATGAACCCCAACTTTTGCAACTTTTTTCATGACAAAATACTTGTGCAAATCACTTTTTAAACTGTTATTAAAACATCTGTATCAATTAAAGGACAGTAAAGAAAGTACAGTATACTAAAAATGTATTTCCTTGCAAAAGAAAAATACTGTCAGTGCCTAATTTGGAAGAGTCTTTCAGAAAAAGTCCATGATCATATTTCTTGTCAATTAGCACATCTTTCTGGTGCTTACAAAAATATACAATTACAATATACAAAAATAAACAAAGTACCAGTATGTGTCTGAATGCTCACCAACTGATGCCCTCACAGCTCAGAAATAGAAATGTTTATTTTTTTCACCCTACCCAGCTCTGTACAGATCCTTTGTTTTGATGCTGCCAGGGCTTGCAGTAGATGGGATTAAAGAGGTATTCCAGTTTTGTGATATTGATGACCTATCCTCTGCCTCTCCGATCGGTTTTTTGAGTAGACTGTGGTGCTAGTGCAAGAGCTACATTTTATTCAGTGTTTATCTGCACACTGTCTACATTGTAGAGAGGGAGCAGTGTAATTAAGGCTTGCTCTTCCATTCATTGGAATGGGATGAAGAATTATAATTACCCTGCAAAACCACTTTAATATAAATAGCAGGCAGGTAAACATTAAAAACCAAGCAGCTCTTGCACTAGCGATCCAGCCCATTCAAACAGCTGATCGACGGGGGTGCCGAGAGTCAGTACTCCACTGATCTGATATTGATGACCTATCTTGAGGATAGCTCTAAGTAAATGCAATGACGTCAGAATCTCCAAAAACAGTGATTTTATTGGGTCAATCCAGCATGTACAAATCTGCAACATTTCGGCTACATCTCGTCGGATGTATCGGCACAATGTTAGAAAGTGAGGAGTGTTGAGCTATTGTCAGCTTGTATTATAGTTATCCTGAGGATAGGTCAACAATATCACGTTACCATTATAACTCCATAACAGGTTGAAGAACAAAAATGATGATTTCTATCCCCTCCCACAGACAACACTTCTATCTACAACTGTTTGCATTCCCCTCTATGACAATTTGTAAGCTAGTGCTATAGGGACTCACTGCCTGCTCTGCTATTCTGTTTCGTTCTGCATTACCTGCTGCCCGACATGTGAAATATCTTCCCTTCTGAGACAGGAAGGGGAGGAGGGCTCTGGAGCAGTCAAGACAAGGCATGTGAAAATCTTACACTTAGAAATTTTTTGATTTGACCCTAGTGAAAGCTGCCCAGATGTACAACATCATACATAAAATAAATTTGCACCATTCCATGCATATGTTCTGTTTCCTGAATTATACAAGGGGGTAAATACAGATTCCTATGACCACTTTTGAACTCGGTGGCAGCTGGAGATAGCATTTATGATTTTGCAATGGAAAACAGAATGCTCAATTCAGTGCACAAACGACCCCGTAGCAGTCTATGTGTCTCACCTCTATGGTAGATATACCAATGATGATGTGTAATAAAAACACCTGCCAATGCTAACTGTTCTAAAAACACTTGTATGACCATGTCTGAATAGGATGGATATACATAAAACAATGCAGAAGCCACTGTCATAGAATGTCCATCTGCAATACATTTTTATATCGAAAACTAGTATTGCAGGAGAGTGAGCGTGGATGGTATTTCTTAGTCATTGTAAAGTTATGGGTATATGTCAACGAGAGGAGAGGCAACAAAAAGTGACTGGTGCATCGTGAAATGATCTATTATGAAGGATTTAACAATTCATTGGCTGCAATAAATCTGCTGAATTGCAGAAAACCTCTCTCTACCACAGTTCACAGTTCAGCAGTTGATTTTTATACGTCTTTATTTGATATTTGTAATAAAACAGTTGGCAACTATATTTTCTAGAGGAGTCATTTCTTTCAACTGAATGCACATGTGAAATTATCGCTAGAATTTTAATTAATTTGGACAGTTCTAGGCTTTATCCTCTTTGCTTCAGCCTCCAGGCAGTTGACTGTAAGAGACTGTAAATTTTATTGTTAAAAATGACCATTTATTAAACTTGATGTAAAAGTTGAGACCCTCAATGATCAATGAAATGCAGAGGAAAAAGGGCTGAGCTGAGTGTTATGTCCTTTAGATGTGTTTGGCTGTGCTTGGCCGATCATTGGAGAGGTGAAGTAGTAGTGCACGGGTCATGGAAAGTGTATGAGTCAGTCCACCACTCTGCTTGCGTCTCATAGGATCAGTTGAGCAGAATTGTCCCTTTGTTTCAGCAATCAATGGGGTATTGGCATCCAGACCTTTAAGGGTTAAAACATGACTTAGTTATCACTATTAGTGATGATCAGAGAATTTCTTAAAATTTGATTGGGGTATGATTCTATACAGATCTCTCTCTCTCAATTCTCCTGAACCACAAAAATGTGAACAATTTGAAAATGAAAACTTTTTTGGGAAAATTTGATAGTTTGGAAAATTTGTGTTGAATTCCAAAATTTTTTAATTACTCATCTGTAGTCACTATGCAATCATTGTAGGAGCTGTACATACTGGATACCTGCACAAGCTCTCAACACTTAGGTTGTGCCCCTAGACGCCACATAGTAATCACATAGACTATGGTATTTATGCAATTGCATTCATGCTTTACCAATAAAAAAAACTAAAAACATTTCATTCCAATTGCAAATTTAGCCCAATCTTCAAAGGTCACGTTTGATAGTCTTGTGTAGTATCTTCTTTTAGTCTTTCCTATTATTCTATAGAATTTGGTCATACTATGTACAAATGATCCTACCACACAGTGTGTTATTTGAGCGCTATAAAGCATACACCGTAAAAAAAAAAAACATACTGTTCTGTGTCTATGTATAAGTGACACAAGACTATAAAATAATAGTGCTATACAGTGCTTAAATAACAGTTCTGTGATACAGAAATTAACGACATTGCTATACAATGGCTAAATAATACTGCTATATGATTGACATTAAGATTTGTGGTAGTCGCCTGCCGAGGGTGCCAGGTGATATGTGGCAACCTTTTCATAAAGGTGGCTAGTGTGCCATAAGCAACCCCTCAGACCCAAACTTCTACACTACTGACCACACCATGTATCTTCTGGGTGGTGAGCCCGGCATCCTGGGTGATTAACTTGGGCACCTATATCCTTTGTGGTGCACTTCAGCCAGTCAGACATATGCTCCCAGTTAGGAGCTTCCTCAGTGTGTACATAGGCAGACGAGTCCACTAACCGTGCCGTCACTAAACCGTATGTAAACCACTGTATGGCAATCGTCTAACCAGTTTGGGTCTGGTGGGTCATTAAGGATTGTTTATTCTTGCTATGTATGTACGCACGTATCATTGAACTGGGGCGGCCATAACCACTGGCAAGGATCCCAGGATCTCTACATACCTACTATACGCAACCCCCTGATGAACCCTCTGTTAAGGGTGAAACGCGTCGGGGCTTGTAGGTCATTTATCCTAATTTAATATTCAATTGTGCGTTTATTGGTAAATTTTTATCCTCTAGGTGCGCCCTGTACCTCCTGGTTACGCCACGAGGGTTGTATGCAGTGGACACCTCTGTAACTAATCCTTCTATCTGTGCTAGATTTCCATTCAGTTACCACGCATTTCCTCACACTCCATCATTCACCTCACCAGGGATAGTTAGGAGCTGGAGGTTAGGCACGTGGACAGGGCGCCCCCACCACCAGGAGACGTCCCTGGGCAGAGGACCAGTTTAGGGAATCAGTGCTAGGGATACTCTTCCCCAGCCTCCCGTTCTATGTACCTTTACTGTAGGTATTCACTCATACTCTGGCCTTTGCGTGGATTAACTGCATAGAACTGTTAGTGTCTGTGTATATGTAAATTCTTAAACCTTCTATTAAACTTAGTTATTTAATTTATGAACAGGGTACCCCTGCTGGACTATATATATTCTTATGCGCCGATACCCCGTCTCTGTATAAGCGTTGCATTTGTATTGCTGGACTTTCACAACCTTAAAAATACAATTAAAATGTACTTAAAAGGGAGTTGTTGTTTTTTGGTACAAAGGGAAGCCGAAAGGTAGAAGAAGTAACATGAATGGGATGGTGTAATGAAACTGTACGATTTTGCATGTCCTTTTTGCATACAATAAAAAATACATATTTTTACGGAAAACCTCTGATATGTCAAAGTTACATGTAGGAATTTTTGATTAGTGGGGGTCGGGGTCCTGAGATCTCAATTGATCTACTGAAACTATGGGCTATAAACACTCAGCTAAATGCTGCCACCTATTGGCTATGATTGTATTTACTCAGCAGATCCTTGGAGAAGTAGACAGCGTATGGACTCATGGAAAGTAGCTCAGTCCGTGCACATCTTTTATATGCCTCCCAACTTTTTGGACGTTCAAAGAGGGATACTTATGGTTCATTGTGTGAAAGATCAATTTTTCTTGCATATGTTTACAGTTTTCTCGTACAAAGTATTGCAAACATTATCTGAATGTAGAAATTTCTAATATTCAAATTGCATCAAGTAATGACATAATATACAAGGAGGGCTCTAATATGCACAATGGAACAGCCAAACAATTTCTGGATCATCATTGTAAATGCAGTAATGAAAATCTATACCTCAGATCAAAAAGAGGGACATTTATGAAACAAAGAGGGACACACCGACTTGGATCAAAAAGAGGGACTGTCCCTCCAAAAGAGGTTTGCTTTAGCAAAGCATCAAGACTTTTCTGGAGCTGAACCACCCCTCTCGAATCCACTGCCGAGGTTAATTCATGAATTCTCTAGCTGAAAATGTGCTGTAAAAACACATGTGTGCCTTAACCTTCCCCCCCACCTCGACCATCATTCCTCAGAACCAAACACCATCATCTCCTCACTCAGTGCATTAGCCCATTAGCTCCAACTACACTGCTCTATGGCTGGACCACTTTGTAAAACAGTCAAATTAACTTTTTGTGTCACCACCATTTCCTCATAGTTTGTAAGCTCTTGTGAGTAAGCGCCCTCACTCCTAGTGTTGCGCCTTCTGAATCGTAAAACGCTGAGGAATATGGTGGTGCTATGTAAATAAATAAATATTGCTATTATTATTATTATATAATGTGATACATCAAGGCAATTGAGTGAAGAGCTGCTCTCCTTCTAAAATAATCTTTCTCCAAGCTCCCTGACAACGGCTCCTTGCTGAAACCTTATCACTTCTCAGAGTCCAAGAGGTCAGCGAGATGCTTTCATTCCCTATATTGTCCTAAAAGAAGTGCTTCCCATTGTCCAGGCTTGAAGTGGATCAATAGTCATTGTAAGCGACACAAGCCCATGAATTACACTGAGTAAAAGACGCTATAACAATATCAATGCTTCCAAATGCTTTTTTTCAGTATATAGTAATACCTGTCATTTACTCTGCTTGATGCACATTGGGGTTCTATTAATTTACTGCAATACTTAGCCATCTCTGAACGTCAAGCTACACGGGAACATGTTATTAAAGCCTTTAACTCATATTTATAGCCATTCTGCAGACAAAAAGTTCACAGCTTCAGGGAGCCATCCCTCCATCATTTCTTAAATGTCACAGGCTCACCTGTGTATCCTATAGACCTCGCTCCTTTTAGTTTATACTTCCCCTTTAATAGCTGCATCTATTGTGGATGCTGCTTCTGCCATAACCTTAAACCATGGAAGTCTGATTTATCAAACTACCTAAAAATGTCACTGCTTGCTAATGCACTGTCATATAATAGGATTTGGAGTTGTATTCTCACTGGAGAGCTTTTACCCCCACTTGATAAATCTAGGACGTTGCATGCTGTGAATCCGTGTTGCATAAAAATACCTTTCATCCTGCTCTTCCGAGTGTGTTTTATTTTCGTAGCACTTTGTGCACTGGATAGGTTTAATAATTTTATTACAATGTATCAGCGGCCTGGATGAATGGGAATACCGCTATAAAACAAGTCAAACAGCATTGTCTGCTGGAAGCGCGCAGATGTACAATCGAAGAACTTTTACTCTTATCTCGGCTTGCATATTTTTCCTTTTTGTATAGCACCAACACAACCCATCGGGTGTACAAAGAGCACATTTAGATTGATCCTTGTCCACAGTGGGGCTCACATTTTATTATCTAAATAATTCACTTAATAGACAAATTTTATAGGAAGCTAAAAGAATGACTGCTACAATAGGAATATTACAAGGGATGAGACGTTGACTGCCAAGGCCACACCAGGCGCCTCATCGGTGAACACTGTGGCCTCCCGGAAGCTTTCCGAGCACAGTGCCATACATTATTTAGCGGCTGTGCTTGGTATTGTTGCTCAACGTCATTGACTTGAATGGGGCTCAGCTGCAATTAGCCACGTGACTAATGTACAGTGATGTCACTGGCCTAGGAAGAGGACATGGCACTCACAGAGTGACCAGCCTCTTCTAATAGCTGATCGTCTGGGGTTCCAAAAAGTCGGACCCCTGCTAATCTCATATAAATGACCTATCCTGAGATAGGTCCTCATTATATTTTCCCGAATAACTTCTCAAACAAAACTTAACTGTAATCTACCCCTCTACCCTTTAAACTATTAAAGTTAATGACATTAACCCCTTCACTTAATTAAAGTACTGGCAAAATTATAATCAGTAGAAAATATTTATTTTAAAATGTTCCATTGTCCAAACCTGGGGGGAGTCTTATGATCTGGTGCATCTTATAGTCTGAAAAATATGTTACCTTCTGGGCAATACCAATTAAAACCCCACAGTGCATCACAAAATATCTCCCCAGAAGCACTCAATTAATGTCACAGTGGAGCACAAAATACAGATACATCCCCAGCAGCATCATATCGATACCACAGTGCAACACCACTGGTAGCAGCTTTGCCTCCCCTCCTATTCCTACCCCACTGGCATCAGCATGGTCCATTGATACTGTTCTATTGCTAACATTGTAATTATACATAGGTTTAGCTGATCTTGACTCAACTTTTTGAGGACTCCAGGATCAGCAAGAAGCAGCTGGAAAGCTATGCTTTTTTCTAACAAGATTACAATGTGTTTGAGCCCCTTAGGTAAAGAAACTATGAGTAGCCAATTGTCCCATACTGTTTCCATTGTATCCATTGAAATCATATATGTTAATGTACAAATTGCTACTTGGAACTTGGCTCTTTTTTCAAATTTAAGTCAATTGACATTTTTTCTACAACATTTACATAAAGGAGCTGGGGGCACTCTAGACATGATGATTCATAACTGTAAAAAAAAATGTATTTCCATTGGAAGATGTGAAAATAACATTGAGTTTTAGCGATTCTATTATACTTAAATCTGAATAACTACTAAGCCTTTGATTAAATTTAACTGTGAATATTTTACTGTCAAAATTGGCTTTGCAAGTTACTTACAGTCATTAATGTGTTTTGTTCACTGATAAAATAGCTATACATATATATAGGAATCTGAAGGCAGGGGAAAAGGGAACAGTCCATTTGCAACATGCGACCCCCCCAGGGACAACCAGGTCCCAGTGTTTAGAAATGCCGAGTGGTGATGTGGCCTTAATAGTTTGTGTCACGGTGCTCCTACCAGGATACTGTTGCTCCCCAGGATTAGGCTGCATAGCAACAAAGGAGTTGTAGTTGGTGGAGTAAGTAGAGTCCAGACTTGGTGAAGTTTGATGGTTTAATTTGAATAAACTTATTCAAACAATACTTGATCTTTCTCTTGGCTCCAGCAGGCTAGGGGTAAACTGGCAGATGAACTTGAATACTTTGCTTTATCTCTCTTCTGCTGTGCTAATCTCTGGCTTCAGTCTGGTTCCTATTAGCTTCAGCTACTGTTTCTTATGACAGTGAGATATCCTGTGACCTGCTATGCTGAGTATGGTGTCTTTGGTCCATTTTCCTTCTCAAAGGTACTAAGTCCTATTATATATCAGGAGTGGGCTGCTCTCTGAGCTACTTTCTCAAATATTCTGCAGCAGTGAGGTGAAAAAGCTTCCTCACCATACCATGCTGCTTCCCTCTCTTGTTCCAACTCTCAACTCCCCACTTCAGCTTCCTGCAACCCATCCCTTGGTAGGAAGCAGGACTGCACTTTTGCTCAAAGGGTGGATAATGGCATGGTAAGTTCCATTCTATCTAAAGGTACTTTCTGCCACATACATTGCCACCTGCGGGCGAACCAGGCACAGTACATGACATAACAGTTTTTGCATATAACCAAAGAACACTTTGCTGGTGGTGGTACAGTTGGTGGTGAAAACCAATACAATGACGGCAGACTAGCAATAGGAATGTAGGAGTGGTAATGTCCCACTGGGCCACTACACATTTACTTCTAATTATACTGATTGATAACTGTTCATTTATAGTATTTTAAAAATAGTTCCAGATAAAATGGCTGGAATCACCTGTCAATAATATAGAATGTCTATCCAAGGGTGCTGCCACATGTCACGGCTGAGCTGCATTTGGTATGCAGCAAAAAAAAAAAAAAAAGAAACATGCATTGGTGCCTTTTCTTCCAACAAAGAGAAAACACACATCAGACTTAAGTTACTTTAATTACAAAATTACTTTACAGTAAGGTAATTTAAAGGAAATTTGCTAAGGGTACTTTTACACAATTTTTCCGGTATAGAGTTCCGTCCTAGGGGCTCAATACCGGAAAAAAAACTGATCAGATTTATCCTAATGCATTCTGAATGGAGATCAATCTGTTCAGTACGCTTGGTCCGAGTGACCGTTAAAAATTCAAAATTATGGTTAATAGTCGCGTAGCAACTCCTCTGAGGGAATTCTTTGTTTGTTAATTTTGACAATCTGTTCAGTATGCATCAGGATGGAGGAAATACCGCTATTTTCTCTAACCAAAATTCCGGAACACTTGCCGGAATACCGGATCTGGCATTATTTTCCATTGAAATGCATTAATTCCGGATCCGGCCCTAGTGTTCCGGAAAAACAGATCTGGTTTTGCAGTCTGCGCATGCGCAGACATTTAAAAATGTGAAGAAAGATAAATATCGGATCCGTTTTTCCAGATGACAACCGGAGAGACGGATCCGGTATTGCAATGCATTTGTGAGCCGGATCCATATCCGGATCTTTCTACAAATGGTATCCGTTTTCATACAGATTGCTGGATTCCGGCGACGGAACCGCCTGCTGGAATCCAACAACGCCAGTGTGAAAGTACCCTTAAAGCAACACATCCTTTTTTTGTAATCTGTTTTAATTTTGTAATTGCAACATGGTTTTGGGAGGAGCAATGTTGCCTGAAATGTTTTTAACAGCATTTAGAAAGCGTTAAGAAAATAGCTTTACGTCAGCCACATGGGCCATAGACATAATGGACAGGAGGGGATCTCATTGACCTTTATGGGAGAGTTTTCTAGACATGCTGTGTGACCTGTGCAGAGGTTATTGTACAAGGAAAGAAAAGATAAGCTCTAACAATCACCTATTGTGAATGGAGGATCCTGTCTTATCTTATACACAGATGGTAATATCATAACTTGGGGACACATCATCGCTGAGGCCAGTCATCGGTTGCAATAGTGCACGTGACTTCATCCATGCTGGAAGGTTACACGCGGGGACCAAAGTGCAGTGAAGGCATTCCAGGATGGAATTGAGTGGCTGGAGCAGTTCAGAAGAGTGGGAAGGGGATAGAATTTAAAAAATAATTCAATCATGGATAATCCCTTTATGATCTTGTTTTTTTATTTATTTCTTCCAGGTTCCCATACATTTCTGAAAACCTAGATACATTTTTATTTATTTTTTTAAACCCCAACACCATTGACCGTGGTCTCTTCTGGAAATGAAACTTTGTCCAATTCACTTTCAAATCTGACAGAACCCATTTAAGCAAATCCTTCAAACCAAAAACAACATTGCTCCATTTTTGATAGCTCAAACAACAATTTTAAGGAAAGGGATTTAGGGGTCATTATTTCAGAAGACTTAAAGGTAGGCAGACAATGTCATAGAGCAGCAGGAAATGCTAGCAGAATGCTTGGGTGTATAGGGAGAGGCATTACCAGTAGAAAGAGGGAGGCGCTCATGCCGCTCTACAGAGCACTAGTGAGACCTCATCTGGAGTATTGTGCTCAGTACTGGAGGCCATATCTCCAGAAGGATATTAATACTTTGGAGAGAGTTCAGAGAAGAGCTACTAAACTGGTACATGGATTGCAGGATAAAACTTACTAGGAAAGATTAAAGGACCTTAACATGTATAGCTTGGAAGAAAGACGAGACAGAGGGGAGATGAGAGAAACTTTTAAATACATAAAGGGAATCAACAAGGTAAAAAAGGAGAGAATATTTAAAAGAAGAAAAACTGCTACAAGAGGACATGGCTTTAAATTAGAGGGGCAAAGGTTTAAAAGTAATATCAGGAAGTATTACTTTACTGAGAGAGTAGTGGATGCATGGAATAGCCTTCCTGCAGAAGTGGTAGCTGCAAATACAGTGAAGGAGTTTAAGCATGCATGGGATAGGCATAAGGCCATCCTTCATATAAGATAGGGCCAAGGGCTATTCATAGTATTCAGTATATTAGGAAGACTAGATGGGCCAAATGGTTCTTATCTGCCGACACATTCTATGTTTCTATGAAGTAATAGTGAAAAGCTAGAATCCCTGATGCTACGTTCATCCAAAAGCAGTTTTTTATGCATCCGCTAAGGCGTCTGACTGTAAGCAAGTGAGGACTACATTTCAGATCCTGTATGACTGATGCTGTGCTCAGTCCCTGCAAATGCACCATAAGGGCTATTAATATAAATATCATCATTCTGTGTCATTTGAGAGTCAAAACTAGGTCGGCATTGTAAAGCCAGACAGCAGCGCCCAGGCATTGTGCTGCCTGCCAAATACAAATGTGCTACATCAAACTTGTAATCATTATTTCTCTGATACAGTGCTGCACATATAAAGATTGGCTATCGCCTCAGCCCAGTGAGGGAGGCACGCTATTTTGTTCAAGTCACTGATTCACCGTTTGTCTCACTGGCTCAATGTTTCTAGGGAAAGACGTATCATGCTATAGAATTGAATGTTTACAAGTCTAGCAGCTTGCTTCTGTATGATTATCCTGCAATAATACTTGTCTGCTGAGAAATGTGCCGCTCGCTTGTCTTGCTCTTTACTGCCATCTGATGGACCCAAGAAGCATGCCAGACATATTGCTGGACATACTTGACTGTTAGAAAGTGATATTTCCGACTTTATTTTAAAAAAATGGTGAAAAGTTCAAAAACTATCTGATACACTTTGCATTGCAGGATCTCAGCTTGATGTCATTGGACAAAAACATTCTTCATTACTTCTAGAGGTTAATAACTCAAAAAGATAAAGTAATACAGGTGATCTGTGGCCGCTGGTATTTTCCCCTCGCAGTAGATTTGTTCGACAGAATACTGTCCCCTCTTGCAGCTCTGGCCTTTCAGTAATCCATACTCTCTCCCTAGCTCTGAGAGGTCTAGCATGCATGGCCTGATTGGTTGGTGATCAATGGCAGCCTTCTCTCCAGTTCAGGAAACAAAAGAAAAGAAAAGCATATGAACTGGGGAGAAAACAGAACATTTACATGGTGGTCTTCTTTTCATCTAATGCTCAGGCTCCTCTTCTGTCATCCAAGATGGTTGCATGGCTTATCAGACAGACTGATGCATATGGTGCATTTGGGACCAGTACTCTTCCATTTAAACTTGTATTGGCCATCACTGCTCACATGAATTGTACTGGCCAATCCAATAGTAGGGCTGTACAAGCAGGGGATGCCTTGGGCAACAGATGCACAATGTGAATCAGCTAGTCTGAGAAGTGGTGTAGATATCTTGGGTGGTAGAAAAGGAACCTTGGAATTGATGAATCTGCTGCTGAAAAGATTAAAATTAGGACATAATGTGTTATGTTTAATCCTAAGTTAATATGAATTATTTTTTCTTGAATTGGAGAGTGACTTTAATGTACCTTTCACTGTGGTAAGTTGCCTGAGCAATAAGGTTCTTATATTGTCTTGTTCCTGCAAAGGTGTTTGTGTCCTCTGAAGTCCTGTGCCTGACCTCTGCCTTTTTACCACATTCATCTTGTTCCACCCATCCTGATCTCTGCTTGTTCCTCATATTGACGTTATGCCACTTCACCTGACCTATTTCCTCGTTTCAATAAAATTTGGCTTGCCCATTGATTACATTATTGTTGGTCCCTTTGGTGACGCGTATCAGTTTCTCTTGACCCACCTAGTTCAGCTGTCACTGAATATGAATTACTCCAAAAAGTAGAGACCTGGTGGTTCCCCTGCAGTGAAGTCCTGGTCCCTGTAGAGAGGCGAGAGAGTGAAGACCAGGGGTGCAGCTCAGATAATGGCCTAAAAGTAATCCATTCAGTGACACATTGGGTCCATATCCGCTGCACTATAGATAAAATCACACTCACATGTTTAACGTTTATTCACTAGTATCCAGTCTAGTCAATTATTTACTGAGGGCTGGCGTTTCCTAGACCAGTTAAAATAAAAATACTATTGGAGTTCAAACCACCAAATGCAAATGTGTTAATAAATTTGTTGCATCTTGTGTCAATCGTGTGCCAGAAATAAAAAATACACACTGGCTGAGTGTTTTAGATGCAATTTACACAATTTTTCTGGTATAAATTTTGTTAAATGTGTTGGACTAAGAAGGATCTGCCACCTACCCATTGTAAGGTATGCTGACTGTTATCTGTCTCTGTCTCATGGAGAGATTGATGGCTTGCACATACCTGGCTTTTGGCATATAACCTTTGTGTGGTTGTCTATTGTATGTTGTACATAACAGGTGTGATGAATACCACCCCTCGTGTCCGCTGACGTCAACCACGTCGAGCTCACGAGACCTGGTATGATCACGGGGTTTACCAAAAACGTGAAGTTACGCCCTCCAGAGGAGCACGTAAGGTCAGGCTGGTATAGTTTACACACACACCTCCTGTCCACGCGGGCACAGAGAGGCAACAAGCTGGAAGGGCCTTTTCACTGCCGCAGTGAAAACAGCCCACACTCAGCCCGGGTAACTGCCACCAGTTTCTCGTTTGATATAAGCCCGGTCCGCTAACGGGATTATATAGGGTCAGAAACCAACCCGCGGTAGCTTATAACTAGGCCAAAACACGGACGTGGGGATTCGTGATCGAGATACAAGATAGCACAAGATTAAATTATAGATTTAATCGCTATAAGAGCGCACTAGATATAACACACTATACACAGACAATATATATACAGTGGTCTGAGGTTACAGATTACAGGGTATATGGTTACAATAGGATTAAGCAGTGTGAAAGTAAGTTACCAAGTATGATGAGAGTTCCTTGGCGATGTCCTGAGCAGGAGGCCACCCGAGGGGCTGTGTTCTCCTGCTATTTCCTGGGTCCCTCTAAACACATGTGTAGCATGCGACCCCTCTTCAGAAAAAGACGCCCCCTACTTGCTGGCACCAGGCTTTTAACCTGCAGCTGGTCCGTCCCCTCCCTGCCTCAGGGAGGGGTCAACTCCCCCTCTTCTGGGCTGACAGTGAATGACCCACAAAACACTTTAGGGGTCATAGCTCCAGACCAGAGGGTCACAGGGAGATGGTTCTGGGACTAATGGACCTGCCTGGGTTCAGGCTACAATTAGAGCCCAAACCTGGTACCGGTAGGTGGCTTCTATGGGGAGATATGGGTATCTCCCTACCCCGACTGGGTACGAGTAAACAAAGACCATGGGACCGTACCTCGTGGCCACCGGGACACAAATATGTATCCGGTTTGCGTCTGCGGTGGCCAGGTGATTCATAATTCCTTATGAGAGGTAGGTGCCAATATGTCTAGGAAATCTCATTGATCCAGGCCAAAGCAGATACCCCCTGCTGGGGGGTTTTCCTGCAGATTCAGGTGGCTCCCAACTGCTGCACAGAGGTGTGAACTTCTCCTTGAAGCTTGGACCCCCTGAGGGGTGTCTTCCTGGCCAACTGAGTCATGCCAAGAGGTGCATAAAATTACAATCAGGGCTGGGGCTTTGAAGCAGGGAAATCCTGTCAGCAAATGGGGGGTGTGAGGACATGGCTGACAGTAAATATTAATCCATATTCCTCACACCTCCCCCTTTTAGAGGGCGCCAGGGGGCAGCACATTCCTGTGCTCCCCCGTGCGCCCATCCGCCCCCTCTCCTTGTCGGGATAGCCCATCGGCGTTCCCGTGGTCACGGCCCCTTTTGTGGCGAATGGTCAAGTGATACTGCTGGAGAGCTAGGCTCCAGCGTAGCAGCCTCCCATTCGTCCCGGATACGGTGTTTAACCAACTGAGGGGGTTGTGGTCGGTCTCCACCGTGAAGCGGCGCCCGTATAAATACGGCTGCAACCGTTGCAGTGCCCAGACAATTGCCAGGCACTCCTTCTCCATTGTGGAGTACGCCACCTCCCTCGGCAGGAGCTTCCGACTCAGGTACAGAACAGGGTGTTCCTGGCCCGTAGTGTCAACCTGGCTGAGTACGGCACCGAGGCCGAAATCACTGGCGTCAGTCTGCACTATAAACGGCAGCGTAAAGTCGGCCGCCTGGAGTACAGGGAAGCTCGAGAGGGCGGCCTTCAGCGCTCGGAAGGCCGTCTCGCAGTCGTTCGTCCAATCGACTGCGGAGGGCAGCTTCTTCTTGGTGAGATCCGTCAAGGGCTTCGCCAGGCTACTATAGTGGGGAACGAACCTCCTATAGTACCCTGCGGTGCCCAGGAAGGACATCACCTGTTTCTTGGTCCTGGGGGTGGGCCAGGATGCGATAGCATCCACTTTCCCGGGCTCTGGCTTAAGGGTCCCCCCGCCTACCCGGTGCCCCAGGTAGTGGACCTCGCTCATGCCCAGCTGGCACTTTTCCGGCTTGATGGTCAAGCCTGCCTGGTGGATCCGCCCCAGCACCTGCATCAGGTGCTGCAGGTGATCCTCCCAGGTGGGACTGAAGACGGCAATGTCATCCAGGTACGCGGCCGCGTACCTTTCGAGTCCCTTAAGCAGCGTGTTGACCATCCGCTGAAAAGTGGCAGGGGCATTCTTCATGCCGAACGGCATCACTGTGGATTCGTACAATCCAAAGGGGGTGATGAAGGCAGAGCGTTCCCGCGCCTCCGGGGTCAGGGGAATCTGCCAGTACCCCCGGCTCAGATCCATGATGGTCAGGTACTGGGCCCCGGCCAACTGATCGAGCAGGTCATCGATGCGTGGCATAGGGTACGCATCGGTGACCGAGACAGCGTTGAGTCCCCTGTAGTCCACGCAGAACCGGGTGGTCCGGTCCTTCTTTGGGACGAGGACCACAGGCGAGGCCCAAGCGCTGTTGGATGCCTGGATGACCCCCAGCTTCAGCATCTCGTCAATCTCCTGGCGCATGTGCTGCTGCACCTCCAAGGAAACCCGATATGCTGAACGCCGGATTGGGGGGTGATCCCTAGTGTCCACGTGATGGACAGCCAGCTCTGTCCTTCCGGGCTTGTTGCTGAACAATTCCCGGAAGGGGTGAAGGGTGGCCCACAGCTGGGACCGTTGGTCCGTCAAGAGCTGTTGGCCCACCTCCACATCCTCGATGGACCCACCCGCCTTCACCTGGGTGAGCATGTCCAGGAGGGTTTCCTCTTCCCCCTCCTCGGGGAGGTTGCAGACAGGGAGGGCACATTCCCCCCTCTCATGATGGGCCTTCATCATGTTCACGTGGAAGGCCTTACGCCTTCCTCGGGCGTGGTCCAGGGTGACCAGGTACGTCACGGCATTGAGGCGCTGATGCACGAGGTACGGGCCTTCCCAGGCCGCCTGAAGCTTGTCCTGAGGTACGGGGACCAGTACCCATACCTTCTGACCCACCTGGTAGGTCCTCTCACAAGCGTTCTGGTCATACCATCGCTTCTGGTCGGCCTGGGCCCGCTCCATATTATCGTGCACCAGCTGCGACAAGGCCTGCATCTTGTTCCGGAAGCGCATGACATATTCGACGACCGACACTCCAGGGGTGACTACCTCTCCCTCCCAGGCCTCTTTCACCAGAGCCAGGGGCCCCCGCACACGTCGCCCGTACAGGAGCTCGAAGGGGGAGAACCCCGTGGAGGCCTGTGGGACCTCTCGGTAAGCAAACAGCAGATGTGGGAGGTACCGCTCCCAGTCACGCCCGTGGGAGTCGACCAACATCCTAAGCATCTGCTTTAAGGTGCCATTAAATCGTTCACACAGGCCGTTTGTCTGTGGGTGGTACGGGCTGGTCACCAGATGTTGCACCTGTGTTTGCTTACAGAGGGACTCCATCAATTGCGACATGAACTGGGTCCCCCGGTCGGTGAGCATTTCCTGGGGAAAGCCCACTCTGGAGAAAATCTCCAGCAAAGCAGTAGCCACCTTGTCGGCCCGAATGGATGACAAGGCTACCGCCTCCGGGTACCGGGTGGCATAGTCTACTACCGTCAATATGAAGCGTTTCCCGGAGCTGCTGGGAATGGACAGCGGTCCAATTAGATCCACAGCCACCCTCCTGAAAGGCTCTTCAATTATGGGCAGCGTTACCAGTGGGGCTTTGGGGCGTCTCCCCGCCTTCCCCACCCGCTGGCAGGTGTCACATGAACGGCAGTAGGCAACCACATCAGCCCCCATCTTTGGCCAGTAGAAATGCTGGGCTAATCTGGCCCTTGTCTTAGCGATCCCTAGGTGTCCAGCCATCGGAATCTCATGCGCCACCTGCAACAACTCCTTCCTGAACTGATAGGGTACCACTAGCTGTTGGTCCCTAGGCCACGCCTCCTGTGAGCCCGGCTGGACCGTGACCCGGTACAGCCGTCCTTGGTCCCAGACCATCCGCTCGAGGTCTGAGTCCGAGGGGGGCTGTTCCGCTTGCTCCTTGAGAGCGTTCAGGCTGGCGTCAGCCGCTAACGCTGCCTGAAACTCCTGACTGGACATGGCCAGAATAGACGAGACTGCCACGTCCCCTGTCAGGTCCCTGGGACCTGTCTCCTGGCCTCCCTCTGACTCGGCAGCCACTTGGTCGGAAGGGGGAAAGCCATCAGACCCCTGAGGGGCCCCTAGGGCCCCAGCACTCACACTGCGCGTGACAGCAGCTATGGCCGCTGCCACTGCTGGTAGTGCCTGCTTTCCCTCGGCTCCTGACCAAGTCGCCAGTCCAGACGGACTAACCTGGCCCTCTGACATCCCAGTGGGGGAGGAACACTGCACTGAGAGTTCACCTGGCAGTCCTACTTCTCCTGGGACAGCCCTGACCTCATTTGCATCCTCCCCCCCTGCAGCTGTCTGCCCCCTGCTTGTCCCCCCAGTCACCACACTGGAGGACAACAGGGTCCAGCAGGCTTGCTGGCTACACCCTGGGGCTTCCGCCCAGCTGACAGGAATGACCCCCTCCCCACTGAGGGGAGAGGCACACATTACATCCCCCACATCCCCATCAACATGCATAATAGGTACATTCACAGTATTATCAGGGGGGGACATCACATCACCTTCTGGGGAATCGGACCTTGGGGTGTCAGCGGCCACGTACTTAGACACAAGCCGCCCCAGGTCCGTCCCCAGCAAAACACTGGCGGGGATATTTGCGGATACCCCCACCTCCCTTACCCCTCGACCGGCGCCCCAGTCCAGATAGACCTTGGCGACGGGCAGCGCCGGTTCCACTCCTCCAATCCCGGAGACAGTGAGGGATCTCCCGGGCAGTAAATCATAGGGTGTCACCAGTTCAGGCCGTACCAGTGTCATTTCAGCGCCGGTGTCTCTAAGTCCCATGGCCACGGCCTGGCCCACGGTGACCGGTTGAACATTGTCAAGGGACCTCCCACCACCCCCACCCACACACAACACCGTGGACGGTTTCCGGGTTGATGACTGGGACGGATCCCTCGGGCGCTGGGGACACATGGCTTTGAAGTGTCCTGGCTGCTTACACAGGTGACAAAGTCGGGGTTCCCCCACCGACGTGGAAAGTGCAGCAGGGGCCGGTGCCCACTTGGGCCTAGGGGCAGGGGTAGCAGGTGCAGCGTGCGTCTTACCCCCTCTCCAGCCGACAGGTTTCCGGGCCTCTGAAGTCCTGTTGTTGGTGTATTCATCGGCCAGGGCTGCGGTTGCGGAGGCCCCCTTTGGCTTCCGGTCACGGAGGTACTGCTGGAGATCCTCTGGGCAGTTCCACAAGAACTGTTCTGTGGCGATGAGCTCCTTCAGCTGCTGGACGGTGGAGAGCTCCAATCCTGTGGTCCATTGGTCGACCGCTCTCAGCAAGGCCCGCATGTGATCGGCCCAGCTCTGGGTAGAACCCCGGTGCAAATTCCTGAGCCTTTTCCGGTACGACTCAGGGGTTAAGTTATACTGCCTGACCAGAGCCTGTTTGATGTCCTCATAGCTCAGGATGGTCTCGCTGGGCAGGTACCCGAAGATTTCAAGGGCTTTTCCCCTGAGCCGTGGCGTGAGGAATCTGACCCACTGGTCCTCTGGCAGCTGGTATTGATGGCAGGCTGTCTCAAATGCCAACAAAAAGGTGTCCAGGTCCCCATCTTTGTCCAGTAGGGGAAAGTCCTCCGCCCGCAGTTTGGGAATCCGGACCTCTGGAGACTCACATTGGGCTGGGGATGGCTGCTGGAATTGGAGCTTTAGCTGGAGCATCTGTAGCTGGTGCTCACGCTCGGCCCGCTCGCGACGCTCTGCAGCCTCTGCTTGCTCGCGACGCTCTGCAGCCTCTGCTCGCTCGCGACGCTCTGCAGCCTCTGCTTGCTCGCGACGCTCTGCAGCCGCCAGTAGGAGCTCAGAGGCTGCCTGGTCTCCAGCCTGGAGACGGTCCATGGCAGCTTGTAGGAGAGCAGCTGAGCCAGCTTGGCTGGGGGGAGGGGCAGGTGGAGCGAGGCCCGCCGCGGACCTCACCTCTGGCGACTGGCTCCTTGGGGAGCTTTGGTTGTGCTCCCCCTCGCCTTCCACCTCCTCTCCGCCCCCATTTAAAGCATCGGCCATCTCCTTCGATTTGCTCCTTGTGATACTGGCCGTCATTGCAACGGGTGGTCACTGACACCACTGCAACCTGATGCACACACACCTTATTGTATCTGCCCTCAGACAGTCTAGTGTTGAGCTGATCTTAAGACTCCAGCAGCAAGAGCTACTGCTGGTCGTCTTTAGTGTCTGGGAGTATGGGTCTCACACTCACACACACTAGTATCTCGATCCCACTTTGCTGCCACCAATATGTGATGAATACCACCCCTCGTGTCCGCTGACGTCAACCACGTCGAGCTCACGAGACCTGGTATGATCACGGGGTTTACCAAAAACGTGAAGTTACGCCCTCCAGAGGAGCACGTAAGGTCAGGCTGGTATAGTTTACACACACACCTCCTGTCCACGCGGGCACAGAGAGGCAACAAGCTGGAAGGGCCTTTTCACTGCCGCAGTGAAAACAGCCCACACTCAGCCCGGGTAACTGCCACCAGTTTCTCGTTTGATATAAGCCCGGTCCGCTAACGGGATTATATAGGGTCAGAAACCAACCCGCGGTAGCTTATAACTAGGCCAAAACACGGACGTGGGGATTCGTGATCGAGATACAAGATAGCACAAGATTAAATTATAGATTTAATCGCTATAAGAGCGCACTAGATATAACACACTATACACAGACAATATATATACAGTGGTCTGAGGTTACAGATTACAGGGTATATGGTTACAATAGGATTAAGCAGTGTGAAAGTAAGTTACCAAGTATGATGAGAGTTCCTTGGCGATGTCCTGAGCAGGAGGCCACCCGAGGGGCTGTGTTCTCCTGCTATTTCCTGGGTCCCTCTAAACACATGTGTAGCATGCGACCCCTCTTCAGAAAAAGACGCCCCCTACTTGCTGGCACCAGGCTTTTAACCTGCAGCTGGTCCGTCCCCTCCCTGCCTCAGGGAGGGGTCAACTCCCCCTCTTCTGGGCTGACAGTGAATGACCCACAAAACACTTTAGGGGTCATAGCTCCAGACCAGAGGGTCACAGGGAGATGGTTCTGGGACTAATGGACCTGCCTGGGTTCAGGCTACAATTAGAGCCCAAACCTGGTACCGGTAGGTGGCTTCTATGGGGAGATATGGGTATCTCCCTACCCCGACTGGGTACGAGTAAACAAAGACCATGGGACCGTACCTCGTGGCCACCGGGACACAAATATGTATCCGGTTTGCGTCTGCGGTGGCCAGGTGATTCATAATTCCTTATGAGAGGTAGGTGCCAATATGTCTAGGAAATCTCATTGATCCAGGCCAAAGCAGATACCCCCTGCTGGGGGGTTTTCCTGCAGATTCAGGTGGCTCCCAACTGCTGCACAGAGGTGTGAACTTCTCCTTGAAGCTTGGACCCCCTGAGGGGTGTCTTCCTGGCCAACTGAGTCATGCCAAGAGGTGCATAAAATTACAATCAGGGCTGGGGCTTTGAAGCAGGGAAATCCTGTCAGCAAATGGGGGGTGTGAGGACATGGCTGACAGTAAATATTAATCCATATTCCTCACAACAGGAGTCTAAGACGCATCCAACTCTCCTTTTAATGCTGTTTCCAAACTATTTTGATGGGGTTTCCATCAATTTCTAACCTTTTTTTATGAACCAGACACTCTCTTCTCTTTCAAGCAGGGGGTGCCTGGGGTTCTCCCATTGACTTCCATTGTGCTCGAGTGCTCGGTAGAACACACGAGCATACCAATGTGTTTGGCCAGAGCACCCGAGCACACAAGCACTTTGGTGCTCGCTCAACACTAATGACAATCCATTTGAGGGATGTGAATGAGTTGGATTCTCCCAAAGTAGCCACTGTCCAGTCCAGGGAATTGTAAATGTGAGAGTGATAGTCACTAGAAGTTTAAAATGTTCTAACAGGGTATTTGGAAATGATTTTTCTAAACCGTGCATCTCCATTAAGTAATGCCCATTATTGATGGCACGGTGGATGTTCATGCATAATTCATCTGTTGTTTGTTTATGAAAATTTGGCTAAATTTGGTCTTATAATTTGGTATAATCCAAACAGAGTCCAAATGAATTTAGTTATTTAGCCCAAACAGTCATATCATACTAACATGGTATGTAAGGGTGAAACACATCTATCCAGTTCAGCCTATTCAGATGGAAAGTTGATCCAGAGAAAGGGAAAAAAAAAACCACATGAGATAGAAGCCAATTCTGCTCATTTTAGGGGGAACATTTATTCTCAACTCCAAATCTGACAATTAGAATAACTCCCTGGATCGATGAGCCTTCTACAGCAATTTAGTAACTAGAACAATATTTTCCTCTCTAGAAATACATCCATGCCCCTTATGAACTCTTTTAGTGACTTCACCATCACAACCACCTTTGACAGAGAGCTCCATAGTGTGTTACTGCTCATACAGTAAATAATCCTCTTCTAGGTTGATGTACAGAAGAAACATTATTTCCTCTAGATGTCAAGGATGCCCCTTGGTTATAAATAGATCATTAGAGAGATATCTCTTATTTACCTATTATATATATATACATAGTTTTTAGATCTCCCCTCAGGCATCTTGTTTCTGTGCTATATAACCCTTAATCCTTCCATTAAATTTATTACTTTTGTTGCTTGATAACTTGAAGCTCCTGGTCCCCAATTCAAAATGTGTCACAGGGTCTCTATCTACTATGTCCTATTCACAATATGATACTGGCATCTTCTTATGTGGCAGAGGGTCTTCACCATGCTCCTGGTTTAACTGATACCTCTGAAACCCCTATAGTCACATCATCAATTAAAGTGTTGAACTTCTACTAACACATTGGTTTTTAATCTAAAAGTTTAGTGGTCTTACTGTAGGATGCTATTTCAGAAAACCTTTCATAGATATGTAATAATTTACCCACTTCTATGCCTCCTTCATTCCTCATTTGAATCGATTTTGTTTTTGCCCACCAAAAAAACCCACTATCATCTGTTAATTTTTTTTTAATGCATAATGAGTAAGGAGTATTGGAATACTTTCAGCTATGATGTGATCCTTGATTTTCCCAGCCTAAAAAATAGACAACCAGGCAGGTCAAGGGATCCATGAGAATTCCAGTCAATTGTGTAAAAGGTGAATCGAAAGGATGCTTAGCTGATGAATTATGCAGTCTGTAAAGTAAGGAGGAAACATTCACACTTAAGTTGTAGGAGAGGCAGAATGGGCTCTTAGTTAAAAAATGGGAGGCGAGAAAGAAATGCAAATCAGATAATAATGCTGAATGCCAAAAGCCACCATCAGGGCTTGAGTTGTGTTTAAAAATGTAACAGATGTTATTGTAATTGCCGGTGTGTGCCAGCAAGTTAATAACATGATTCTTTCTCAACCTCACATGTTACTGCTCAGGGTCGGTGAGAACAGTTTGAGAGCTTGCGTTGTCTAGAGCTGCATCATCTAGTATTCCAGCACATCTTGCAGTTTCAACTTCTGCAGCTGATGTTACGAGACAGCTTTGACATTGATCATCAGGTAACTGCGAAGATAGAATATGATGTGCCGTTTTATAGTGTTAGAGAACCAAGTAGCAGTTAAACAAAAGCAGCAAAGTGCCATATGTGGCATCATACTAGTGCCGCAGGTGATCATACTAAAAAAGGGATGTTTATTAGAAAAGTTTGGGTGCTTTCTCTCAAAACATAGTGCCACACCTGTCCACAACTTATGTGTGGCATGGCAACATTACCCCTTTTACGTCAATGTAGATGAGCTGTAGTGTTGAGCGCATTTTAATCGCAAATATCGCTACTTTGAGAATTCCCAAATATTTTGAATATAGTGCTAGGTATTCATATTCGCAAATAGTGTTGATCGCAAATATTCTAATTGTGAATTTATAGCGAATATTGGCACTTAGCAAAATCCCTAGCAACCAATAGGAAAGTTGCCTACTCCTTAGTGTTGATCGTAAATATTCTAATCGCTAAGTTTTATTGCGAATATATTACCTTGCCGATTTTCGCAATCAAGTAAATAATGACTGGAGATCACAAATTTTTGAATTTACGAATTTATGGTGAATATTCGGCCTAAAATTCAAGAAATATCGCAAATACGAATATTGCCTATGCCGCTCATCACTAATGAGCTGAAATACTAGAAACTTGCCATGGTGAGGTGTTTGTAGATGAAATCTATGAATACCCATCTATCAGTAGATTTCTGATGGTACATGCTCTAAAATCCTAAGTAATGAATCAATTTTGTGGAAATTTAATTCGGGTCTGGTTCATCTGAATTGAGCTTCTGATTTGATTCAAAACCTGATCAATTCCACTTGAATTGAAAATCCTTCAATTTCCCCGGAATGCTGTAAATGAGGTTCTGAGGTTCTCTCTCTTTCACCTTTTTTTTTCCTAATAGACTCACATTAAATTCAGATTATATTGAATCCAAATTATTGGAAACATTTGGATCACATTTTGATTGAATGTAATCAATTCACTCTCAAGCTTAGGACATTAAATTATTTAATGTCTTAGTGATATAACTAAAGAGAATATTTCTCTAGATATTAGTAAAAAATATTTATAAGATAATATTTATTCTATGACCAGTAAGTACTGTTGCAAAATGAGGCCCCAAACATGTAGTGCCCAAAAAAGTATCCACTATATGCTATGATTCCTCCCAGTTTCATGGGCTTGCAAACACCAAGTGGTCACAGCTGCAACTGCTTTTTGCATGCAACCATGACTATGACCATGTACACTAGTGTTGAGTGAATCGAGTTTCGTCCAAAAGTCAATTCATTCAAACACTTTGGCTTTAATGCTGATTCTGTCTTTAGCACTAAAATGTGTTTCCTTCATGTAGGCAAAAATTTGTTTCAGCCAAAGTCATGTAAGACTTCAGTGAACTTATTCTGTAATTACTTCTGCGTCTTTAAAAATGTTTAAAATTGAAATTTGAAGTCGGGTTCGGTATCGGCTTGTAACTTCATAAGAAACTCGACTTCAGATTGCTATTTGAAAATATTTTTAAATACGCTGAATTGAGTCTTCCGCAACTTAAGCTGAAACTGAATGCGATCCTCCTTGTGAGCGTATGTATTCTGCGCATGCGCAGTGAATGTCTGACCGCTTCCTTGCTCAGACATCTCCACTGCGCCTGCGCGATGACAAAGTTCTTTTTTTTAGCAAAACGGCTGCCCCAAAAGCAATTATATTAGGATGGTTGGGCAGAGCAGACACTAGCGGATCGCTAGTGTCTGACAGCTAAATATGTGAAACTGAAGTGGTAGAAACCCTTTAACATATCTCCAGATAGCTCAGGTCTGAGTGCATTCAATTATTAGGTGAATGGCACTCAGACTACAAGAATACAGTTCAATTGCCATGGAGCCAAATTCTTTCACATAGTCTTTGCAGGGGAAAATCACGCATTTCAACATGGGGCCATAGTCTAAAGGAAGCAGGCGGGCAACCAGGCTTCTCCAATGCAATGTGGCGAGATTGGTCTCGTCACAGTAAACAATACTACTTGCGTTGCCTCTACATGTCTTGCAAGTCCCTCACCCTTTGTGAGCCCCTTTCCGCACTTTATTAAGATCATCTTATAGAGGTTCTTCATAAAGAGATGACACAATCACATCAAGCACAGAGCAGCACTATTCATCAATATGGCGCAGGGATGGCTTAAAGGGGTTGTCCAGGTTCAGAGCTGAACCTGGACATCCCTTCATTTTCACCCCGGCAGCCCCCCTGACATGAGCATCGGAGCAGTTCATGCTCCGATGCTCTCCTTTGCCCTGCGCTAAATCGCGCAGGGCAAAGGCATTTTTCTGAGTTCCGGTGACATACCGGGCTCTCTATGGGGCTGACAGGCAGCCCGGTGACTTCACCGGCACTAATGGGCGGGATTTGGCTCTGCCCTAGCCAGTAAAACGGTTAGGGCAGAGCTAAAGCCCGCCCCTCAGAGCCGGTGACGTCACCGAACACACTGCTGGGCGGAAGTTACCGCCCGGCAGTGTGTTATTGAAAACACAAGAGCCTGTGCCCTGCGCGATCTAGCGCAGGGCACTGGAGCGCATCGGAGCATGAGATGCTCCGATGCCAGGCTCAGGAGGGCTGCCGGGGTGAAAATAAGGGTATGTCCGGGTTCAGCTCTGAACCCGGACAACCCCTTTAAAATCTAGCATAAACATTTTCACCAGTGTGCACACCTTCAAAGTATTCCACTCAAAATAGTTTTTTTAAGGTGTACACTATTATCATGCATTGTCATACATTAAACGGGGTATAATATACTAATAGAAGTTCTAGATAATCAGAATTAAGCTAAACATTGATAAACAGTCATTTGTTTAATTTCTCATTAGAACAGTAGAAAACACAATTTACAGTCTCAAAAATATGTAAATAATTATTATTAATTTATAATTTAGCAAAGACTCTTAGTTAATTTTAATTAAAAGTCTAAACTATACAATGCTGGGGTTTTAATTATATTTTCCATTTCATAAAACCCTCTTCTCATCATTAAGAGGCAAACAAATATGGTATTTTGTGTAACCTCTGAGGTAATAAGGTCTTGTGTGGATTTTTCAATGGAAGTACTTAACAAATGAAAGTTAATATTTTCCCCCGGGACTTTAATGTCTCAAAGGAAAGAAGCTTTGAATTATAAAAGAAAGAAATGTTACAGCAACTGGAATTAATAAAAGAGGAGAACTTAGCTACACTACAAATTCATATATAACCCTCGGGCCCTTGAAGAAAGGTAAATTACTTGACTATAGATAAAAAGAACATCCCTGTTAGCGAAAGATGTGGAACCTATGAGAAAGATGAAAGGGTTCACTTGATTTAGTCTTTCTTTCTATCGGTCCATTAAACCTGAAGAAACAAGGCAAAGATTAACATTTATCTCTGGTATCAAGTTACAGAAAGTCATTAAAACCCAGATCTATTTAAAAGACTGAACGCATGCCTTACAGCCATACCTCAAAGCAGTTGAATCTCATGTTGTGTGGACCTTAAACCCCCAAGCAAACACCCATATCATCCCATAAAAGTCCTTTTACATCTGCATGAGCCCTTCCTCTATGTGCTATGGAGCAGTTCATTGAAACATGGAAGAATTTTTACAAAAATTCTGTTTGTTATAAGCAGAGTTTTGTTTTTGTTTTTTGATTTGATTCTGGAAAATTTTTCAAAAGAGAAATGAAAGAGAGAGATACATTTATTTTCCAGGCATTATAAGCACTTTTAATTGCGGTAGAATTGATTTGTACCCAAAAATAATTTCCTGGCAATTTCTTGGATCAACAAATCATATCAAATCATATAAAGAATTTTTGGACATTTGCTCGTCTCTAGTTATGTGATAAGCTGAGCCCTGTTTTAAATTGTAAAGCTACCTTTCCATATGTACTGACGAGGCTCCCCTTATTCTTCTTTTTTTGTGTTAACCCTGTTTCCAAGACATTGGGCCCGATATTGCTAATAAAGCTTTGATAGCTAAGGGGAAGGCCATCTGCACTAATTTCTTAAGTGGGAGTGGTCTTCACTCTTGACGCTGTCTAACCAGAGTGGACAGTGTCAATGGACACATACTGCATGGTCTTGTGAGATATAAGTTATCTCATGAGACCACTGTGTGTGCTCACTGTAGCCAGCAGTGAAAGCATTAGGGAACAGATGGATGGACGTTCAGTGACTAAGGTATCCACACCACTGGCCAGAAACTCCCACCTAGCATGAACATAGGTCTGGTAAAACCTTTAAAATAAGTAGCCTCAAATGGGAATGTTTTTCACCACTCTGACACTATCTCTGCTGATTTGACAATGTCAGAGTATTTAAGAACACCTCCAATTGGCAAATGAGCACCGACAGCTTCAGACTTGAATATACATTTCTTATTAGCTTACTGGACACCATGATTAGAGCAACAGCAGCCCAAGAGGAGCATGCAAAGGGTGGGAGTGGTAGCAGCTCTGACAAATGGATTACAGTAGTAATCCTCAAACTGATATCCCCTTAGGCCAATGTATAGATGGCAGCAATGATGGGGGTTGTGGAACTCTTCTCTTTGTTTCCAAAGTCTTTCTGCAGATCCTTAGGCTGGCAGTAAGGTTCTTATAAAGTATTTTGTATTTCTAGGCTGATGGGTACATACTTAAAATACAGCCGGCAAGACCATTTCAAAATGTGGAAGAGCGTGTTGACAATATTCCCTCTCACAGCAGCATAGTCTATATGAGTATTTAAGGAGCACAGTACCTTGCTGACTGGCTCCAATGAACAGACTTGCTGGTTCTGGACCTCTAGTCTTTCTTCTATTTCTCTTTCTCTCTGGAACTTTGAGAAAAGCTGCAGCTGTCTCAGAGATGATTGTTCTCTAGGACTCAGACCTAGTACAGAGGGTCAAATAGACATGTGTCCTTTCAGTAGCACAGCTACGCTAGAACTTCTTCTACTGACTTGGGCAGACCCAGGTCTATCTCCTAGCAACCTAAATGGTCTGGGTTGAGGTTTTTAATCTTGATCTATCCATACAATAGTACTGAGTAGGCAAACAAATATAATAAATCTCAACATTTCACATAATCCAACATTTGAACAATCATCCCTTCTCCGGGATACTATACCAGTGGCCCTGATATCTTGGGAACAGAGAAGAACACAAAAAAACATAGGATGAATCAGGGTGGAAATGCATCAAAGTAGGTAAATTATTCAATTTCGGAAAAAGACAAGCCCTCTTTAAAGCTGCTGTCTGATGATGCTGAGCTCCTGTGCACAGCTGTTTTTTTCCAGACGCTTCTTGGGTAGAGATGAGCGAACTCGAACTGTATAGTTCGGGTTCGTACCGAATTTTGGGGTGTCCGTGACACGGACCCGAACCCGGACATTTTCGTAAAAGTCCGGGTTCGGGTTCGGTGTTCGTCGCTTTCTTGGCGCTTTTGTGACGCTTTCTTGGCGCTTTTTGAAAGGCTGCAAAGCAGCCAATCAACAAGCGTCATACTACTTGCCCCAAGAGGCCATCACAGCCATGCCTACTATTGGCATGGCTGTGATTGGCCAGAGCACCATGTGACCCAGCCTCTATTTAAGCTGGAGTCACATAGCGCCGCCCGTCACTCTGCTCTGATTAGCGTAGGGAGAGGTTGCGGCTGCGACAGTAGGGCGAGATTAGGCAGATTAACTCCTCCAAAGGACTTGATTAACTGATCGATCTGCAGCTGTGGATCATTGAGCTGCTGATCCTCAATTGCTCACTGTTTTTAGGCTGCACAGACCGTTTGTCAGTCTCATTTTTCTGGGGTGATCGGCGGCCATTTTGTGTCTTGTGGTGCGCCAGCACAAGCTGCGACCAAGTGCATTTAACCCTCAATGGTGTGGTTGTTTTTTGGCTAAAGCCTACATCAGGGTGAAGCTGTCACACCAAGTGCATTTAACCAGCAATAGTCTGTTCATTTTTTGGCCATATACAAAATCAGGGGCAAGCTGCGCCTGTCACCAAGTGCATTTAACCCTCAATGGTGTGGTTGTTTTTTGGCTAAAGCCTACATCAGGGTGAAGCTGTGACACCAAGTGCATTTAACCAGCAATAGTCTGTTCATTTTTTGGCCATATACAAAATCAGGGGCAAGCTGCGCCTGTCACCAAGTGCATTTAACCCTCAATGGTGTGGTTGTTTTTTGGCTAAAGCCTACATCAGGGTGAAGCTGTCACACCAAGTGCATTTAACCAGCAATAGTCTGTTCATTTTTTGGCCATATACAAAATCAGGGGCAAGCTGCGCCTGTCACCAAGTGCATTTAACCCTCAATGGTGTGGTTGTTTTTTGGCTAAAGCCTACATCAGGGTGAAGCTGTCACACCAAGTGCATTTAACCAGCAATAGTCTGTTTATTTTTTGGCCATATCCCAGTCTAATTCTGTCACTAAATCCATACCGGTCACCCAGCGCCTAAATACTAGGCCTCAAATTTATATCCAGCTAAATCTGTCCCTAGTGCTGTAGCTGGGCGAGTTATTTAGTGTCCGTTCAAGCACATTTCTTGTTCTGGGTTGAAATACAATTCCCAATTTAGCAATTTCATAATTTAGTGGTTCCTGCTATATCAGAGCTATTTGAAATCTATCCCAAAAAGGGTATATAATATTGAAGGTGCACATTGGGTCATTCAGAATAACTTCACACACACCCGCTACTGTGTATTTCCAAGTCTAATTCTGTCACTAAACCCATACCTGTCACCCAGCGCCTAAATACTAGGCCTCAAATTTAAATCCCTCTAAATCTCTCGTTACCGCTGTACTGTTGTTGCTGGGCAAGATATTTAGTGTCCGTCAAAGCACATTTTTTGTTCTGGGTTGAAGTACAATTCCCAATTTAGCAATTTCATAATTTAGTGGTTCCTGCTATATCAGAGCTATTTGGAATCTATCCCTAAAAGGGTATATAATATTGAAGGTGCACATTGGGTCATTCAGAATAACTTCACACACACCCGCTACTGTGTATTTCCAAGTCTAATTCTGTCACTAAACCCATACCTGTCACCCAGCGCCTAAATACTAGGCCTCAAATTTAAATCCCTCTAAATCTCTCGTTACCGCTGTACTGTTGTTGCTGGGCAAGATATTTAGTGTCCGTCAAAGCACATTTTTTGTTCTGGGTTGAAGTACAATTCCCAATTTAGCAATTTCATAATTTAGTGGTTTCTGCTATATCAGAGCTATTTGAAATCTATCCCTAAAAGGGTATATAATATTGAAGGTGCACATTGGGTCATTCAGAATAACTTCACACACACGCTTCTGTGCATTTCCAAGTCTAATTCTGTCACTAAATCCATACCGGTGACCCAGCGCCTAAATACTAGGCCTCAAATTTAAATCCCTCTAAATCTCTCGTTACCCACCGCTGTACTGTTGTTGCTGGGCAAGATATTTAGTGTCCGTCAAAGCACATTTTTTGTTCTGGGTTGAAGTACAATTCCCAATTTAGCAATTTCATAATTTAGTGGTTTCTGCTATATCAGAGCTATTTGAAATCTATCCCTAAAAGGGTATATAATATTGAAGGTGCACATAGGGTCATTCAGAATAACTTCACACACACGCTTCTGTGCATTTCCAAGTCTAATTCTGTCACTAAATCCATACCGGTGACCCAGCGCCTAAATACTAGGCCTCAAATTTAAATCCCTCTAAATCTCTCGTTACCCACCGCTGTACTGTTGTTGCTGGGCAAGATATTTAGTGTCCGTCAAAGCACATTTTTTGTTCTGGGTTGAAGTACAATTCCCAATTTAGCAATTTCATAATTTAGTGGTTTCTGCTATATCAGAGCTATTTGAAATCTATCCCTAAAAGGGTATATAATATTGAAGGTGCACATAGGGTCATTCAGAATAACTTCACACACACGCTTCTGTGCATTTCCAAGTCTAATTCTGTCACTAAATCCATACCGGTGACCCAGCGCCTAAATACTAGGCCTCAAATTTATATCCCGCTAAATCTCTCGTTACCGCTGTACTGTTGTTGCTGGGCAAGATATTTAGTGTCCGTCAAAGCACATTTTTTGTTCTGGGTTGAAGTACAATTCCCAATTTAGCAATTTCATAATTTAGTGGTTCCTGCTATATCAGAGCTATTTGAAATCTATCCCAAAAAGGGTATATAATATTGAAGGTGCACATTGGGTCATTCAGAATAACTTCACACACACCCGCTACTGTGTATTTCCAAGTCTAATTCTGTCACTAAACCCATACCTGTCACCCAGCGCCTAAATACTAGGCCTCAAATTTAAATCCCTCTAAATCTCTCGTTACCGCTGTACTGTTGTTGCTGGGCAAGATATTTAGTGTCCGTCAAAGCACATTTTTTGTTCTGGGTTGAAGTACAATTCCCAATTTAGCAATTTCATAATTTAGTGGTTTCTGCTATATCAGAGCTATTTCAAATCTATCCCTAAAAGGGTATATAATATTGAAGGTGCACATTGGGTCATTCAGAATAACTTCACACACACGCTTCTGTGCATTTCCAAGTCTAATTCTGTCACTAAACCCATACCTGTCACCCAGCGCCTAAATACTAGGCCTCAAATTTAAATCCCTCTAAATCTCTCGTTACCCACCGCTGTACTGTTGTTGCTGGGCAAGATATTTAGTGTCCGTCAAAGCACATTTTTTGTTCTGGGTTGAAGTACAATTCCCAATTTAGCAATTTCATAATTTAGTGGTTTCTGCTATATCAGAGCTATTTGAAATCTATCCCTAAAAGGGTATATAATATTGAAGGTGCACATTGGGTCATTCAGAATAACTTCACACACACGCTTCTGTGCATTTCCAAGTCTAATTCTGTCACTAAATCCATACCGGTGACCCAGCGCCTAAATACTAGGCCTCAAATTTAAATCCCTCTAAATCTCTCGTTACCCACCGCTGTACTGTTGTTGCTGGGCAAGATATTTAGTGTCCGTCAAAGCACATTTTTTGTTCTGGGTTGAAGTACAATTCCCAATTTAGCAATTTCATAATTTAGTGGTTTCTGCTATATCAGAGCTATTTGAAATCTATCCCTAAAAGGGTATATAATATTGAAGGTGCACATAGGGTCATTCAGAATAACTTCACACACACGCTTCTGTGCATTTCCAAGTCTAATTCTGTCACTAAATCCATACCGGTGACCCAGCGCCTAAATACTAGGCCTCAAATTTAAATCCCTCTAAATCTCTCGTTACCGCTGTACTGTTGTTGCTGGGCAAGATATTTAGTGTCCGTCAAAGCACATTTTTTGTTCTGGGTTGAAGTACAATTCCCAATTTAGCAATTTCATAATTTAGTGGTTTCTGCTATATCAGAGCTATTTGAAATCTATCCCTAAAAGGGTATATAATATTGAAGGTGCACATTGGGTCATTCAGAATAACTTCACACACACGCTTCTGTGCATTTCCAAGTCTAATTCTGTCACTAAATCCATACCGGTGACCCAGCGCCTAAATACTAGGCCTCAAATTTAAATCCCTCTAAATCTCTCGTTACCGCTGTCCTGTTGTAGCTGGGAAAGTTATTTAGTGCCCGTCAAAGCACATTTTTTGTTCTGGGTTGAAGTACAATTCCCAATTTAGCAATTTCATAATTTAGTGGTTCCTGCTATATCAGAGCTATTTGAAATCTATCCCAAAAAGGGTATATAATATTCAAGGTGCACATTGGGTCATTCAGAATAACTTCACACACACGCTTCTGTGCATTTCCAAGTCTAATTCTGTCACTAAATCCATACCGGTCACCCAGCGCCTAAATACTAGGCCTCAAATTTAAATCCCTCTAAATCTCTCGTTACCCACCGCTGTACTGTTGTTGCTGGGCAAGATATTTAGTGTCCGTCAAAGCACATTTTTTGTTCTGGGTTGAAGTACAATTCCCAATTTAGCAATTTCATAATTTAGTGGTTTCTGCTATATCAGAGCTATTTGAAATCTATCCCTAAAAGGGTATATAATATTGAAGGTGCACATAGGGTCATTCAGAATAACTTCACACACACGCTTCTGTGCATTTCCAAGTCTAATTCTGTCACTAAATCCATACCGGTGACCCAGCGCCTAAATACTAGGCCTCAAATTTAAATCCCTCTAAATCTCTCGTTACCCACCGCTGTACTGTTGTTGCTGGGCAAGATATTTAGTGTCCGTCAAAGCACATTTTTGTTCTGGGTTGAAGTACAATTCCCAATTTAGCAATTTCATAATTTAGTGGTTTCTGCTATATCAGAGCTATTTGAAATCTATCCCTAAAAGGGTATATAATATTGAAGGTGCACATAGGGTCATTCAGAATAACTTCACACACACGCTTCTGTGCATTTCCAAGTCTAATTCTGTCACTAAATCCATACCGGTGACCCAGCGCCTAAATACTAGGCCTCAAATTTATATCCCGCTAAATCTCTCGTTACCGCTGTACTGTTGTTGCTGGGCAAGATATTTAGTGTCCGTCAAAGCACATTTTTTGTTCTGGGTTGAAGTACAATTCCCAATTTAGCAATTTCATAATTTAGTGGTTCCTGCTATATCAGAGCTATTTGAAATCTATCCCAAAAAGGGTATATAATATTGAAGGTGCACATTGGGTCATTCAGAATAACTTCACACACACCCGCTACTGTGTATTTCCAAGTCTAATTCTGTCACTAAACCCATACCTGTCACCCAGCGCCTAAATACTAGGCCTCAAATTTAAATCCCTCTAAATCTCTCGTTACCGCTGTACTGTTGTTGCTGGGCAAGATATTTAGTGTCCGTCAAAGCACATTTTTTGTTCTGGGTTGAAGTACAATTCCCAATTTAGCAATTTCATAATTTAGTGGTTTCTGCTATATCAGAGCTATTTGAAATCTATCCCTAAAAGGGTATATAATATTGAAGGTGCACATTGGGTCATTCAGAATAACTTCACACACACGCTTCTGTGCATTTCCAAGTCTAATTCTGTCACTAAACCCATACCTGTCACCCAGCGCCTAAATACTAGGCCTCAAATTTAAATCCCTCTAAATCTCTCGTTACCCGCTGTACTGTTGTTGCTGGGCAAGATATTTAGTGTCCGTCAAAGCACATTTTTTGTTCTGGGTTGAAGTACAATTCCCAATTTAGCAATTTCATAATTTAGTGGTTTCTGCTATATCAGAGCTATTTGAAATCTATCCCTAAAAGGGTATATAATATTGAAGGTGCACATTGGGTCATTCAGAATAACTTCACACACACGCTTCTGTGCATTTCCAAGTCTAATTCTGTCACTAAATCCATACCGGTGACCCAGCGCCTAAATACTAGGCCTCAAATTTAAATCCCTCTAAATCTCTCGTTACCCACCGCTGTACTGTTGTTGCTGGGCAAGATATTTAGTGTCCGTCAAAGCACATTTTTTGTTCTGGGTTGAAGTACAATTCCCAATTTAGCAATTTCATAATTTAGTGGTTTCTGCTATATCAGAGCTATTTGAAATCTATCCCTAAAAGGGTATATAATATTGAAGGTGCACATAGGGTCATTCAGAATAACTTCACACACACGCTTCTGTGCATTTCCAAGTCTAATTCTGTCACTAAATCCATACCGGTGACCCAGCGCCTAAATACTAGGCCTCAAATTTAAATCCCTCTAAATCTCTCGTTACCGCTGTACTGTTGTTGCTGGGCAAGATATTTAGTGTCCGTCAAAGCACATTTTTTGTTCTGGGTTGAAGTACAATTCCCAATTTAGCAATTTCATAATTTAGTGGTTTCTGCTATATCAGAGCTATTTGAAATCTATCCCTAAAAGGGTATATAATATTGAAGGTGCACATTGGGTCATTCAGAATAACTTCACACACACGCTTCTGTGCATTTCCAAGTCTAATTCTGTCACTAAATCCATACCGGTGACCCAGCGCCTAAATACTAGGCCTCAAATTTAAATCCCTCTAAATCTCTCGTTACCGCTGTCCTGTTGTAGCTGGGAAAGTTATTTAGTGCCCGTCAAAGCACATTTTTTGTTCTGGGTTGAAGTACAATTCCCAATTTAGCAATTTCATAATTTAGTGGTTCCTGCTATATCAGAGCTATTTGAAATCTATCCCAAAAAGGGTATATAATATTCAAGGTGCACATTGGGTCATTCAGAATAACTTCACACACACGCTTCTGTGCATTTCCAAGTCTAATTCTGTCACTAAATCCATACCGGTCACCCAGCGCCTAAATACTAGGCCTCAAATTTAAATCCCTCTAAATCTCTCGTTACCCACCGCTGTACTGTTGTTGCTGGGCAAGATATTTAGTGTCCGTCAAAGCACATTTTTTGTTCTGGGTTGAAGTACAATTCCCAATTTAGCAATTTCATAATTTAGTGGTTTCTGCTATATCAGAGCTATTTGAAATCTATCCCTAAAAGGGTATATAATATTGAAGGTGCACATAGGGTCATTCAGAATAACTTCACACACACCGCTTACTGTGCATTTCCAAGTCTAATTCTGTCACTAAATCCATACCGGTGACCCAGCGCCTAAATACTAGGCCTCAAATTTAAATCCCTCTAAATCTCTCGTTACCGCTGTCCTGTTGTAGCTGGGAAAGTTATTTAGTGCCCGTCAAAGCACATTTTTTGTTCTGGGTTGAAGTACAATTCCCAATTTAGCAATTTCATAATTTAGTGGTTCCTGCTATATCAGAGCTATTTGAAATCTATCCCAAAAAGGGTATATAATATTCAAGGTGCACATTGGGTCATTCAGAATAACTTCACACACACGCTTCTGTGCATTTCCAAGTCTAATTCTGTCACTAAATCCATACCGGTCACCCAGCGCCTAAATACTAGGCCTCAAATTTATATCCCGCTGAATTTGAATACAATACATTGGGCCAAATAATATATTTGTTGTTGTGGTGAACCATAACAATGAGAAAAACATCTAGTAAGGGACGCGGACGTGGACATGGTCGTGGTGGTGTTAGTGGACCCTCTGGTGCTGGGAGAGGACGTGGCCGTTCTGCCACATCCACACGTCCTAGTGTACCAACTACCTCAGGTCCCAGTAGCCGCCAGAATTTACAGCGATATATGGTGGGGCCCAATGCCGTTCTAAGGATGGTAAGGCCTGAGCAGGTACAGGCATTAGTCAATTGGGTGGCCGACAGTGGATCCAGCACGTTCACATTATCTCCCACCCAGTCTTCTGCAGAAAGCGCACAGATGGCGCCTGAAAACCAACCCCATCAGTCTGTCACATCACCCCCATGCATACCAGGGAAACTGTCTCAGCCTCAAGTTATGCAGCAGTCTCTTATGCTGTTTGAAGACTCCGCTGGCAGGGTTTCCCAAGGGCATCCACCTAGCCCTTCCCCAGCGGTGAAAGACATAGAATGCACTGACGCACAACCACTTATGTTTCCTGATGATGAGGACATGGGAATACCACCTCAGCATGTCTCTGATGATGACGAAACACAGGTGCCAACTGCTGCGTCTTTCTGCAGTGTGCAGACTGAACAGGAGGTCAGGGATCAAGACTGGGTGGAAGACGATGCAGGGGACGATGAGGTCCTAGACCCCACATGGAATGAAGGTCGTGCCACTGACTTTCACAGTTCGGAGGAAGAGGCAGTGGTGAGACCGAGCCAACAGCGTAGCAAAAGAGGGAGCAGTGGGCAAAAGCAGAACACCCGCCGCCAAGAGACTCCGCCTGCTACTGACCGCCGCCATCTGGGACCGAGCACCCCAAAGGCAGCTTCAAGGAGTTCCCTGGCATGGCACTTCTTCAAACAATGTGCTGACGACAAGACCCGAGTGGTTTGCACGCTGTGCCATCAGAGCCTGAAGCGAGGCATTAACGTTCTGAACCTGAGCACAACCTGCATGACCAGGCACCTGCATGCAAAGCATGAACTGCAGTGGAGTAAACACCTTAAAACCAAGGAAGTCACTCAGGCTCCCCCTGCTACCTCTTCTGCTGCTGCCGCCTCGGCCTATTCTGCTGCTGCCGCCTCGGCCTCTTCCTCCGCCTCTGGAGGAACGTTGGCACCTGCCGCCCAGCAAACAGGGGATGTACCACCAACACCACCACCACCACCTCCGTCACCAAGCGTCTCAACCATGTCACACGCCAGCGTTCAGCTCTCCATCTCACAAACATTTGATAGAAAGCGTAAATTCCCACCTAGCCACCCTCGATCCCTGGCCCTGAATGCCAGCATTTCTAAACTACTGGCCTATGAAATGCTGTCATTTAGGCTGGTGGACACAGACAGCTTCAAACAGCTCATGTCGCTTGCTGTCCCACAGTATGTTGTTCCCAGCCGGCACTACTTCTCCAAGAGAGCCGTGCCTTCCCTGCACAACCAAGTATCCGATAAAATCAAGTGTGCACTGCGCAACGCCATCTGTAGCAAGGTCCACCTAACCACAGATACGTGGACCAGTAAGCACGGCCAGGGACGCTATATCTCCCTAACTGCACACTGGGTAAATGTAGTGGCAGCTGGGCCCCAGGCGGAGAGCTGTTTGGCGCACGTCCTGCCGCCGCCAAGGATCGCAGGGCAACATTCTTTGCCTCCTGTTGCCACCTCCTCCTTCTCGGCTTCCTCCTCCTCTTCTTCCACCTGCTCATCCAGTCAGCCACACACCTTCACCACCAACTTCAGCACAGCCCGGGGTAAACGTCAGCAGGCCATTCTGAAACTCATATGTTTGGGGGACAGGCCCCACACCGCACAGGAGTTGTGGCGGGGTATTGAACAACAGACCGACGAGTGGTTGCTGCCGGTGAGCCTCAAGCCCGGCCTGGTGGTGTGTGATAATGGGCGAAATCTCGTTGCAGCTCTGGGACTAGCCAATTTGACGCACATCCCTTGCTTGGCGCATGTGCTGAATTTGGTGGTGCAGAAGTTCATTCACAACTACCCCGACATGTCAGAGCTGCTGCATAAAGTGCGGGCCGTCTGTTCGCGCTTCCGGCGTTCACATCCTGCCGCTGCTCGCCTGTCTGCGCTACAGCGTAACTTCGGCCTTCCCGCTCACCGCCTCATATGCGACGTGCCCACCAGGTGGAACTCCACCTTGCACATGCTGGACAGACTGTGCGAGCAGCAGCAGGCCATAGTGGAGTTTCAGCTGCAGCACGCACGGGTCAGTCGCACTACAGAACAGCACCACTTCACCACCAATGACTGGGCCTCCATGCGAGACCTGTGTGCCCTGTTGCGCTGTTTCGAGTACTCCACCAACATGGCCAGTGGCGATGACACCGTTATCAGCGTTACAATACCACTTCTATGTCTCCTTGAGAAAACACTTAGGGCGATGATGGAAGAGGAGGTGGCCCAGGAGGAGGAGGAGGAGGAGGAGGAAGAGGGGTCATTTTTAGCACTTTCAGGCCAGTCTCTTCGAAGTGACTCAGAGGGAGGTTTTTGGCAACAGCAGAGGCCAGGTACAAATGTGGCCAGCCAGGGCCCACTACTGGAGGACGAGGAGGACGAGGATGAGGAGGAGGTGGAGGAGGATGAGGATGAAGCATGGTCACAGCGGGGTGGCACCCAACGCAGCTCGGGTCCATCACTGGTGCGTGGCTGGGGGGAAAGGCAGGACGATGACGATACGCCTCCCACAGAGGACAGCTTGTCCTTACCCCTGGGCAGCCTGGCACACATGAGCGACTACATGCTGCAGTGCCTGCGCAACGACAGCAGAGTTGCCCACATTTTAACCTGTGCGGACTACTGGGTTGCCACCCTGCTGGATCCACGCTACAAAGACAATGTGCCCACCTTACTTCCTGCACTGGAGCGTGATAGGAAGATGCGCGAGTACAAGCGCACGTTGGTAGACGCGCTACTGAGAGCATTCCCAAATGTCACAGGGGAACAAGTGGAAGCCCAAGGCCAAGGCAGAGGAGGAGCAAGAGGTCGCCAAGGCAGCTGTGTCACGGCCAGCTCCTCTGAGGGCAGGGTTAGCATGGCAGAGATGTGGAAAACTTTTGTCAACACGCCACAGCTAACTGCACCACCACCTGATACGCAACGTGTTAGCAGGAGGCAACATTTCACTAACATGGTGGAACAGTACGTGTGCACACCCCTCCACGTACTGACTGATGGTTCGGCCCCATTCAACTTCTGGGTCTCTAAATTGTCCACGTGGCCAGAGCTAGCCTTTTATGCCTTGGAGGTGCTGGCCTGCCCGGCAGCCAGCGTTTTGTCTGAACGTGTATTCAGCACGGCAGGGGGCGTCATTACAGACAAACGCAGCCGCCTGTCTACAGCCAATGTGGACAAGCTGACGTTCATAAAAATGAACCAGGCATGGATCCCACAGGACCTGTCCGTCCCTTGTCCAGATTAGACATTAACTACCTCCCCATAACCATATATTATTGGACTCCAGGGCACTTCCTCATTCAATCCTATTTTTATTTTCATTTTACCATTATATTGCAAGGCTACCCAAAGTTGAATGAACCTCTCCTCTGCCTGTGTGCTAGGCCTAAATATATGCCAATGGATTGTTGCAGTGGTGGCTGACGTGAAGCCTCATTCTCTGCTATGACATGCAGACTGATTCTCTGGTGACATGAAGCCAGATCCTCTGTTACGGGACCTCTCTCCTCTGCCTGGGTGCTGGGCCTAAATTTATGAAAATGGACTGTTGCAGTGGTGGGTGACGTGAAGCCTGATTCTCTGCTATGACATGCAGACTGATTCTCTGGTGACATGAAGCCAGATCCTCTGTTACGGGACCTCTCTCCTCTGCCTGGGTGCTGGGCCTAAATTTATGAAAATGGACTGTTGCAGTGGTGGGTGACGTGAAGCCTCATTCTCTGCTATGACATGCAGACTGATTCTCTGCTGACATGAAGCCAGATTGTCTGTTACGGGACCTCTCTCCTCTGCCTGGGTGCTGGGCCTGAATTTATGACAATGGACTGTTGCAGTGGTGGCTGACGTGAAGCCTGATTCTCTGCTATGATATGAAGACTGATTCTCTGCTGACATGAAGCCAGATTGTCTGTTACGGGACCTCTCTCCTCTGCCTGGGTGTGTGCTGGGCCTAAATATCTGAGAATGGACTGTTCCAGTGGTGGGTAACGGGAAGCCAGATTCTCTGCTATGATATGAAGACTGATTCTCTGCTGACATGAAGCCAGATTGTCTGTTACGGGACCTCTCTCCTCTGCCTGGGTGCTGGGCCTAAATTTATGAAAATGGACTATTACAGTGGTGGGTGACGTGAAGCCTGATTCTCTGCTATGACATGAAGACTGATTCTCTGCTGACATGAAGCCAGATTCTCTGTTACGGGACCTCTCTCCTCTGCCTGGGTGCCGGGGCCTAAATATCTGAGAATGGACTGTTCCAGTGGTGGGTGACGGGAAGCCAGATTCTCTGCTATGGAACCTCTCTCCAATTGATTTTGGTTAATTTTTATTTATTTAATTTTTATTTTAATTAATTTCCCTATCCACATTTGTTTGCAGGGGATTTACCTACATGTTGCTGCCTTTTGCAGCCCTCTAGCCCTTTCCTGGGCTGTTTTACAGCCGTTTTAGTGCCGAAAAGTTCGGGTCCCCATTGACTTCAATGGGGTTCGGGTTCGGGACGAAGTTCGGATCGGGTTCGGATCCCGAACCCGAACATTTCCGGGATGTTCGGCCGAACTTCTCGAACCCGAACATCCAGGTGTTCGCTCAACTCTATTCTTGGGATATTTGCCTGAACGTAGCTGGATCTCCACTGGTCCCCATTATGGGGCCATACAGAGACTTTCAAACTTCCGGCAATGCCAAAATGAAGACAGATCCGGCCGCATGTTCCATACCAGAACAGCCGCCATCATGGTCTCTGCTGGCAGGTTCTCCAGTTTAAATTGGAAGGGGAGAGAGTGTAATAACTTTTACTACCTTTTCAAATTAATGGATATGCCTTCTTACTTCTCCAGATAACAAGGTAATGAATGTAAAATTCTTTACCTGGAGCAAATTCTCCAGTATCAGTAATTTACAAAGTATCTCCTGTACTTACCGAGATGTTTATCCTGATGCTGTTTACCAAATGTCTCCGTGCAGCTCTCATCATATTCCAAGATTATTGTCACATGTAGAGCCATGTTTAGTAGCTTCTAGACATCTAGGTCTATATTAGAATGGTACAAATTAGAAAATTTCTTGAATTCAGTTTCTGATTTGCCACATTTTTGAAACAATTGATTATGAATCAAATATTTTCTAATTGCCCTGAAAATTGGTATATAATAGTCTCCTAGAGACTTATATTTTTTTCTGGGGAGAGTAGGAGCAAGAGAGCCATGGGACAAATGGAAGTGCACATAATTGGCCTGAACAAAGCTAAACAGACTCTATTGAATACAATGGAGTCTATTCAGTTTCCATTAGGAATACACTTTCTTTACCAGACAAAATCCTGCATGCAGGACTATTTCGACTGGTCTTTTAAAAAAAAACTGCAATGGAGACAGATTTCATAAAAATAAAAAAAAATCTGTCAGAAAACGTAATTTGAATATCCCAAAAACCCAAATATCTGAAAATTACCTTTCCTGACAAAAAAGATAAGGTCAGCTTATGTTGGAGTTACTAACTTGAATATATTTTTCCAAGAAACCAAGAGAAGTGTTGTCTAGCCTACAATAGTCATTACATATACTACGAGGTGTCCATACTAAAAATAGTACCAACCCAGAGGTTCCCCCAAGGTCTCTCTTCTTAATAAATTAATTTTGCCTGCTTTACTCTGATTAAGGGCCTTTTTCCTGGTAGAAAATTAAACAGCCTTTTAATCTAGCCTGTGTCAAAGGCTATGGTGCAGTTGTGAAACACTCTGCTATTTATATATTTTTTTTTATCTATTTGGAAAAAAGGATTGTATGTGTTTTTTAAATGTGGATCTATTTCTTAATTTGCCTGAAATGAATTGCTGAATTTTTGGGAAAATTACGGATTTTTATATTTATACATACTTCCTTGTGCTTAATAGATCAATTTACTCTTATGTTTTGGTGGTAGCCTCAATCAGTTGTCAATTAGTGCTTTTTCATATTAGGATTTTCCCTGGTTAGCCTCCAACGGTTAAATCGGTGCTTTTTAGTAATAAGATTTTTTTACCCATTGCTCTGCTTGTGTCCCCACATAATGCTTCTCTGAAAAAAAAAAGACATTCAAGCAAGTCACTTAGCTAAAAGGAAAATAGAGTGTATCATCCCAGAACCCCAGTTATCTCTGGATGACTACCCTTTAACAGTGCTGAGTAAAAAAAAAAAAAAAATTGCTTGGCGGGCTGAGAGGCCTTGGTTGGGGTACTATACAGTATCTCCTTATGGAGGGCGACGAGTATGCATGAGAAGTTTTGTAAACCAGTCAATGGTCCTGTGGGTTTCTGGGAAAAATATATGAAAATTGACACATCTTACTTCTGCTGGCATCAGATAGACATAGGAAATCTAATTTTAATATCTTTCCCAGAAACCCATATGAACACTGCCGGACCTGCCCAATTCTCGCTAGGCTCTCTTCTTAATGAGAAAGCATATCCCCCAAATAACCCATATAGATTACCCCAAAAACCCAGAATCCTAGAATAGTGTACTAAGCTGATAGATTACAGGGTGGTCATAACCATGGAAATGAGCAGTGTATAATGTGATAGAAAAATGAGTTTAGACCGCAAAGAAGGCAACATAGAGAATCACAATACATTAGTAAGTGCCTTGTATTAACTTTCTCTACATTATAACTGCCACTTGCTGAAGTGAGAGGGGCCCTTTAGGTCTAACAGGTACAGTATATTATGCCCCCTTCTACACCCAAAGCTTTCCTCAATCTTTCCTAAGCAGCAATAAGGGCTACAGCATTTATTTAGATGCCAGTAGGGAAATATTAGTGAATTGTCAGCCATTAGACATGGTCCAACTCTATTAGGACATTACTTTTCAGACCCATTTCCTTCTAAGATACAAAAGTAAAACAACAAAGAAAAGTAAAATAACAAGAAACATGCAAAGCATTGAGTTCACTAAGCTAAAGGAAAACTAGTCATTGCTGGGTGATGCAGATTCCCAGGACGGTGTATTGTACACTCTAAATGTGCTATATTAGTTCAATGTCTAAAAGTTCTCGGGAGAGTTTCTAGTACTGTGTCTGCTTAATGATTTTTATCATTAAAGGTTTTCATTACATATAATTTGCAATAATAATCATAAAATGTGCAATAATAATAATCATAAAAGAACTCCTCCAGTAGGCCTGACTAGATTGTAACCATGAATGCTTACTGATTATTAATATATGATGTTAATGCAACTATCTATCTATCTATCTATCTCATATCTATCTATCTATCTATCTCTCTATCTATCTCATATCTATCTATCTATCTATCTCATATCTATCTATCTATCTATCTATCTATCTATCTATCTATCTCTCTATCTATATCATATCTATCTATCTATCTATCTATCTCATATCTTTCTATCTAGCTATCTCTCTATCATTTATCAGTCTGTCTACTTCATACAAATGTTACAGTACCTCTTGATTAAACAAAAGTCATTAAAAACACTTGAAAGAGTATATTTAACCCACCATTGTTATGCAGAAAGTGCATCAAGAAACCAAATAAGAATTGATACATCTGTGCATTTTTTTTAAATATTTTTCTCACGCCTATTGCTTTCATATATTTCCATCTATCATTTTTCTATGTACACTATCTATCTATCTATCTACATCTTTTCCTTCTACTATCTTTTCAGTGTATATGCTATATATGTAAACTACGGGGGGTGAAGAGTTTTTAAGTATATATATGAGGGCCATTGAAATTGTGTACGGTATCTCACTCAGAGGAGCCTGGGTGAGAACAGGAAAGGCTGGAAAAATAGGTTTTTCCCACTGTCTGCAGTAGTGATAAGCAGCAAGGGCAATATCCGAATTCGCAAAATTTCGCTAATATTTTGTGCAGAATATTTGTCATATATTCGAGATTTCGAGATTATATTCTTGATTGCGAAAATCGGCAATGTAATATTCACTTAATGAGCGCAAAATACAGGAGTGGGTCACCTATGCTACATTTTTCCAGCTGGTATAAGTTTCCTGAGACTGGAGAGAATGGTTGGCACGGCAGAACATTACAATAACTTTATATGCAGATAGAGCGCTCCAATATATTTGCAAATTTTCAGAAATATCTGCTACACTATAGATCAATCTAACCTACACTGACTATCTCCCCCTAACTATCTGAATTATATATATAAGTTAACTGTCTAATGTAATAACACAAAGCAAAGAGCACAGCAATGACGCTGCTGTCTCTTTTATAATTGCAATAAACTTTAGAAAATTTCTGCTGGGGAGGTTCTTATATAGTAAGGGGTAGGCAACTTTTCTATTGGTTGCTAGGGATGTTGCTAAGCTGTGACAAAGCCTTTTCATTGGCCCACAAGCTAGAAGAAGGGAGGAATGAACACCTGATGTGTACTGTGTTAAAAAAAACACATAAAAACGAATATTCAATTTTACGAATATATAGCGCTATATTCTAAATATTCGTGAATTTTTGAAGTGCAAATATTCGCGATTTAAATTTACTTTTCGAATATTCAAGCTCAATAATAGTCTGCAGCAGATAAGTTGGTAATTTAGATAATGAGCATCCAGCTTAGGAGCTCAGGTAAATGTGGGGTGAGCTCCTCAATCAGGGCTCCCTGTCTGGGGAAGGAGCAGGCTGCCTCGAGGCCTGTGGGAGCCGGGACCCTCTAATCCTGTGTGGGATAGGCTCCGTGGTGTGTTTTGGGGAGCTGGGTGGTAGACCCAGATCCCGATAGAGAGGGAGAACTAGCCAGACGGCCTCGGATTTGTGTTTATGATTTATGTTTGGTCTGCTGTTAAAGTGACAATAAAGCTGGTCGTGGCCAGTTTTCACCCAAATCTGCAGTGTTGAAGTGGCTTCTTGAGGTGTGCCAACTGTCTAAGATGAGAAGATGGCAATCCTGGAGAGCTAAGTGTCCACGAGTTGTCACATAATATATATATATATATATATATATATATATATATATATATTACAAGAGCTACAGTGGTGACTGACACTTTCACAGCTACGGCAGCAATAATAAGAGTAAACGGGGAATGCTTGTAAAATAATCATATCGTGTATTTTTGTTTTCCTATTTTTGTAACAACTCATATTTTACCAGTCATTTTAGCTATTTACCTAATGAAAGCAGCAAAGTGGATTTGATAAGATTGCTCCAAAGTGTCAATTTCTATGTAAGATCTTAACACTTTAATCTTCGGCCTTAACTTCTATCTGTAAAGACTTAAAAGGGAGAAAAATGGAAAGTTACAAGTCTTTTGTTGCAGCAATCCAAGTGAAAAAGTCAACAAGAGAGTTTAAAATGAATTCAACTCCCCAAAGTATTGTACTCGCTAATGGAATGCTAAGGAGGACCAGGTTATGGCACTATAAATGGTGCCTACAAAGGAGAAATCCATCACTGCTAGAAAGACTGAAAGAACGCAGAAAAAAAACACAATGTTATCGGATGTTATTTGCAGACATTGAATGATGGTATCTACAAGAGGGTACAACACAGAAAATTGTGAAATTCTCTGGGGGCCTCAATAAGAGAATGACAGAGGCTCCAGCTTCCCGGATCATGCATTTTATATAATGGGCAGATAGTAACTTTGTGATGAATCATAGAATATAGCTGCTTTTGGTTGATTGCATGAAATAGACAATGTAAAAAATAAATAAATACTACTACTAATAATAATAATAGTAATAAATAAACAATAATAAAAAGTAAAGTGATCTGTACAGACCAAGAAGTGGCGCCGATTATTAGGCTTAGTGGCCAGTGCGAAAACTGCTGGATTTTCTGGATATTGTTTAAATATAGATATGGAAAAAAATTCATTACATAATCAAAAATTATTTATAAATATGTTAAGCATAAAAACATGATTTAAACAATAGGTAATTTTCTGATGGCACAATCACTTAAAAAATAAATAAAAAATCTATATATTTTTGAATTTTCTGTTTCACAATGTCCAATGACTTCTTTCACAATGACTTCTAAGGGAGAGTTTTCTAGGCATGCTCTGACATGTACAGAGGTTAGAGAGGAGTATTGTGAATGGTGGATCCTGTGTCATGTACATAAAGTTGATAGCTGTCATTGAAATTTGAGATGAGCGAATTTCTCAAAAATTAGATTTCGCCGATTCGCTTAATTTACCGGAAAGATTTGCTTTGATCCAAATTTATTTGTAGCGAATCACGTTAAAAAACGGTTATTTCTGGACTGCAGAGAGCCTTTATAGGAGTGTAGAACACTGTGCCTTGCAGTAACACGCATAGGGAGTGGGAATCACTGCACATTTCACTTATTTGGGCAGTTACAGGGCCAAAACTGACCAAATAACTGAAGTATCAACTCAGCCTCACAGGTCGATGTTAGCACCAAGAAGAAGCGCACTTCTTTTAACCAGCGTCAGCTGATTTCATATAGATGTCAGCAGAACCTATTCTATTAAACACTTATACAATTAGAGCCCCCCTGACAGAGTGGAGAGGGTGTCAGTTTGTGTTGACGTCACTGATTATTTTGCCCTTCCTCTGATCCGTTAGAACAATAACCCACAAAAACCGAATCCTGTCTCTGGAGCATCCGCCTTCACTTGGTCAGCATTTGCTCAATAATCCATCAATAATCCATCAGTATTGCTAATGCTCAGTTCCACTTTTCAGCAAGGAAGAGCTACTAGAGGACAGTCAGCAGCTACTGCCCAGCCAAGATCTGGAGGAGGCATCCGCAGCTTACTCCGCTAGGTGGGCAAGTAGTGATGAGGAGAGTGGCATAGGAGCTTGTGTTAGAGACCGTTCAGTAGGACATCAGTGACGTGCAGACACTACTCGATGATGATGAAGCCGATCGCACTTGGGAGCCAGATGAAGAAGGGGCTTCGTCATCATCAGAAGAAGAGGGTGGCAGCTTGCCCGTAAGGCAGCAGCTGAGTCAGCAAGTATCTAGCGTTGCCGGGAGTCAGCAGGGTGGCAGCAGTGGGAGGTCGGGAGGCAAACAGGCATGGGGTAGACCACCCACTTTGCAGCAGCCTACCCGCCCAGAAAGGAATAGTGCATGAGTTCACGGAAGCAGCGGCGGTAGCAGTCAGCTAGTGAGTAGTGTTGGGGGAAAATCAGGTACTCGGCGGTGTGGCAGTTTTTTGTGAAGCCGCCGCAGGAGGTCAACATGGCCTTATGTAGAGTATGTGGGCAGAAGGTTAGCGAGGCCAGGGTGCCAACGTCGGCACCACGGCCCTGCGTCAACATATGCAGCGTCACCATAAAGTGGCCTGAGAGAACCGTGGCTCCGATGTGGTGTAAAAGCCTGCCGCAGCTACCCCTGCATCACCCAGTGGCACGTACGTAGTGATGGACGAACATATAACGGGACAGTTCACAAATGTGATCGCGCGAACGTGATGAAATGTTTGTGAACCGCAAGTTTGAGGTGGGTCCCTTTCATTTTAATGGCAGGCGAACCTGAAAAACCTTCAGCTCAAATTTGCAGCCAAGAAATAATTACTAGAAGTGCACAAATAGTCCCACAACATGGACAGTGACACACCAGATGTATTATTCAAATTTGCTATCTCCATTCATTATTTTTTTCAATCTGAGATATCGGCAATATAATTTTCGTGTACGCGCATGCGCACACCAGTTATAATTATTTTTTCCAATACCGTTTGTCACTGTGTGTAGCAGAGGGAACGCAGCAAAACCACAAACAAATGCTGCTGTACCCAAATGCACTATATAGAAAGTATATTATTGGTATATAACACAGCGCTTCTATCAGTTTTTTGGGGGGCAACTGGTATATCACACCAGTTATAATTATTTTTTGAATTGCGTTTGTCACTCTGTGTAGCTGCAGTATTGCTGCAGAACCGCTCACCACTGCTGCACAATACAATCCACTATAATATGCTTTCTATATTATAAAGTATATTATAAGTGTATTACACCCCTCTGTACTGCACACCTGTTAATAGTACACCTATACCAGTCCTTAAAAGGACTTTTGTGGACATATTTGATAGTGTTTTTGTCACTAACAGTCTGTCCCTGCTCCACACAGCAACCTTTCCCTACACTGACAAATGACTGAATGTAAAATGGTGGCCAGATCGGGTCTATTTATAAGGTAGGGGGTTTGTCCATGTGCTGAAACTTTTCAATTGGCTGTCCTGTACCACCTGATGGATGTGTCATGGGTCAAATTTCTTCACAATTTAAAAAAATTGGCGCAAATATCGCCCTATGTTTGCATGTTTGGCAAATCGCGAACCGCAAGGCCATCACTAGTGGCACACAGGGGCGTAGCGTGGGGGGGGCCGGAGGGGCCGTTGCCCCGGGCGCCAAATTGCAGGGGGCGCCAGGCATCCGAAATTTCAATGAGGGCTACGGGAGCCTATGGCTCCCGTCCCCTCCGTTATGCCCCATAGGCTTCAGGCCACTAGGCCTGAAGCCTATAAGGCAGTAGAGGCGAGCGACGCAGGACTCGGTCACGATAACCTCACTGTGACCTCCTGCGTCGGGTCTCGCGAGATGACGCGATGACGCGGCGCAGGAAGGCACAGTGAGGCGTTCGTGACCGCCTGCGGCGGGAACAAGCGGGGATGGAGATAGGTAAGTATTTTTTTTTAATGTTAACTTACCTAATTGCAGAGGCTCTGGCGGCAGTATGGGGGGTGGGAGAGGAGAGGACTGGAGCAGAAAGGCTATATTCAATGGCATTGGCACAGCAATAAGAGGAGCGATTATATTAGCAAAGAGGGGGGCCAGTACATTAATAACAGAGGGGCCATTACATTAATAACAAAGAGGGGGACATTATATTAGCAAAGAGGGGGGCCAGTACATTAATAGCAAAGAGGGGGACATTACATTAGCAAAGAGGGGGCCAGTACATTAATAACAAAGAGGGGGACATTATATTAGCAAAGAGGGGGGCCAGTACATTAATAATAAAAAGGGGGCCATTATATTAATAATAAAGAGGGGGCCAGTACATTATTATTATTAATGTAATGACCCCCTCTTCATTATTAATATAATGGCCCCCTCTTTATTATTAATGTAATGCCCCCTCTTTATTATTAATGTAATGCCCCCTCTTTATTATTAATATAATGGCCCCTCTTTATTATTAATGTAATGGCCCCTCTTTATTATTAATGTAATGCCCCCTCTTTATTATTAATGTATTGGCCCCCTCTTTATTATTAATATAATGGCCCCCTCTTTATTATTAATATAACCCCCTCTTTATTATTAATATAATGACCCCCTCTTCATTATTAATGTAATGGCCCCTCTTTATTATTAATGTATTGGGTCCCTCTTTATTATTAATGTAATGGCCCCTCTTTATTATTAATGTAATGCCCCCTCTTTATTATTAATGTAATGACCCCCTCTTTATTATTAATATAATGGCCCCCTCTTTATTATTAATATAATGGCCCCCTCTTTATTATTAATATAATGACCCCCTCTTCATTATTAATGTAATGGCCCCTCTTTATTATTAATGTATTGGCCCCCTCTTTATTATTAATGTAATGACCCCCTCTTTATTATTAATGTAATGGCCCCATCTTTATTATTAATGTATTGGCCCCCTCTTTATTATTAATGTATTGGCCCCCTCTTTATTATTAATGTAATGGCCCCATCTTTATTATTAATGTATTGGCCCCCTCTTTATTATTAATGTAATGGCCCCTCTTTATTATTAATGTATTGGCCCCTCTTTATTATTAATGTATTGGCCCCCTCTTTATTATTAATGTAATGGCCCCATCTTTATTATTAATGTATTGGCCCCCTCTTTATTATTAATGTAATGGCCCCTCTTTATTATTAATGTAATGGCCCCCTCTTCATTATTAATATAATGACCCCATCTTTGTTATGAATGTAATGACCCCCTCTTTGTTATTAATGTAATGGCCCCTCTTTATTATTAATGTAATGACCCCCTCTTTGCTAATATAATGGCCCCCTCTTTGCTAATATAATGGCCCCCTCTTTGTTATTAAAGAGGGGGCCAGTACATTAATAATAAAGAGGGGGCCATTATAATATACAGGGGAAATGAAAGCTATCTGTCTGGCTCTAGCTCAGTATTGGGGGGCAGCAGGATGACAGTGTTGAGACACCAGGAAGGAGAGCATGATAGTAAAGTGAGGAACCTAAATTTTTGGCTTGCCCCGGGTGCTGGCAACCCACGCTACGCCACTGGTGGCACACACCTGGTTTCAGCCAGTCAAAGCTCCACCACTTCAACCGAAGGGAGCTGTCTGTCATTACCATCTTCTGCTGGTCCAGATGCTCCTGCTCCTCGTCAGTCATTTCATCAGTAATCGATCACCGAAGCGATTGCAAAGAGACAACAGTATGCGTGCACACATCCAATGGCGCCGCAGCTGAAAGTGCTCCTGTCCAAGTTGCTGGTGCTTAAATCAATCCTTTTCCATGTAGTGGACTCTGCACCTTTCAGAGAACTGATGGCTTGTGCCAAGCCGCGGTGGAGAGTCCCAAGCCATCATTTATTTGCGAAAAAGGCAGTACCAGCCCTGCACAAACATGTAGAACAGAAGGTGGGCCAGTGCTTGACCCTGTCGGTGTCTGCCAAAGTGCACAGCAGCGCCAACATATGGAGCTGTAACTACGGTCAGGGACAATACATGTCCATTTAGGGAATACTGGGTGAATGTGGTTATTGCACAGCCACACCAGCAAATTGGCCAGATCACGCCGCTTTCGCCTCCACGTTGTCACGCCGTTGGTCCTGCGACAATGTCCACCTCTGCCTTCTTGCCTCCTCATCCTCCACCATGTCCTCAGCCTCTACTGCAGGAATAAGTCACAATGCTCCTCCAGCATACCACATGTGCAGGGCACGGCAGTGTCACACTGTTCTGCACCTCGTTTCCCTGGGCGAACTGAGTCACACAGGGGAGGGACTACTCCGCGTGCTTCATCAAATCCTGGCTTTCTCCATGACAAATGAAAATCAGAACCATGGTGATCTACAATGGGAAGAACATAGTGTTGGCGCTGCGTCAAGGAAGGCTGAGACTATCGCCCTGCATGGCACACGTGTTTAATCTGGTTGTTAAGCTGTTCCTGAAGTCTTCCACCCATCTGCAAGACATCCTAAAAATGCCAGGAAACTTTGCATGCACTTCAGCCACTCATACACCGCAAAGCACACCCTCCTAGAGCTGCAGCAGCAGAGCGGCATCCCCCAACATAGGCTGATATGCAATGTTAGCACCCAATGGAATTCCACCCTTTATATGTTGGACCAACTATAGGAACAGAGAAAGGCCATCAACAATTTCTTAATGATGCAAGCGGATAGGAATACTCCACTGTGTAACTTCGATGTCAGCCAGTGGCAGCTCATGCATGACACCTGCCATTTGCTCAGGCCCTTAGAGGACACCATGTTATTTGTCAGTCGCCAGGACTACAGGATAAACAATTTCATTCCACTGTTTTATGTCCTGGAACAGATGCTGGTAAGAATGGCTGGTCAGGGGACAGGAGACGTGTCACCTAGAACTCAGTGCCACATGAGCCCTGTGGGGGCTGAACTTGAAGAGGAGGAGGAGGAGGGGGAGGAGGACATTGGAGCACTGCAATGTGTAGCCAAATGGGTGGTTTTTCTACTAAGCTGACAGGACAGGAGGATCAGGAGCAGCCAGAGGAGCTACAGGGCGATGAGGAAGACAAGACAGAGGACCCGGACACACCGTGGCAGTATGCAGTGGAGATGGATACAGGGAGTTTCTCCGAGTCACTTGCAAAAATGGCATGATGCATGCTCACTTGCTTACGTAGTGACAGCCGAATTGTCACCATTCGGCAGAGGGATAACATCTAGGTCTTCACCTTGTTGGACTCTCGCTACCAGTCCAGAATGTTTTTTTTTTACACCCACTAAGAGGAAGGACAAACTGAGCTACTACAGAGACATCCTATGTAGTCAGTTGACCACTGCCTATTTGCGCCATCGTCCATCCTCTCACAGGTCTGACCAGGGGGGCCCTCTGCGCACATGTTCCACTGCCATGGCAGCTGGGGAGGGGTGGCAGGAGCAGTACCACCTGTATCAGCAGCAGCCTCAGTCTACAGTCACTGATAAGTAGCTTTCTTCATCCACATAGTGAAGAAACTACTCACCAGCAGCAGCAGGTAAACCTGGAGCAGGACCTGAACCAGCAGGTGGTGGCATACTTGGACAGCATCCTGTCAGCCGTCATAGAAGATCCGCTGGACTACTGGGCAATCAAACTGGATTTGTGGCCACAATTGGCCGAGTTTGCCCTGGAAAAGCTATCCTGCTCGGCCAGTAGTGTGGCATCAGAGCGGGTGTTTAGTGTGGCGTTAGTGTGGCCATAGTTACCTCAAGGAGAACTGGCCTGTCCACCCAAAATGTTCAGAGACTGACCTTTGTCAAGATGAATCATACATGGATCAGCCAGGATTTCCAACCACCAATTCCTGATACATCAGACTAGATCATCCATGGTGCCATACCAACACTTAGATAAAAGAGACCAGTTTCTTCTGACTACCTGCCTCAGCTAATACTGTGAAGCTGCCACCGGCCTGATGCCACACATCTGATGTCAAGTGCTCATTCTTTCAGCCACCTTCATCAGCGGGTACTGGTATTGCCACCCAACTCTTTCACCATGTCACTTTGTGGTCTCCTGATGCAGCTGCTGCCATCTCCACTCTACTGCTGCTACTTCTGCTGCCATATCCACATTATGTCACCTTGCCCCTCTGTGGTCTGATGCTGCTGCTGCTGCTATCTCCAAAGTATGTCACCTTGCCACTCTGTGGTCTCCTGATGCTGCTGCCATCTCCACACTATGTCACCTTGCCAGTTTGTGGTATCCTCTTGCTTAACGTGTTTCGGGACGATGTCCCTTCATTAGGAGTAGTATAATACTACTTCTGGTGCAGGGACATGGTCCCGAAATGCGTTGAGCCAGCTTTTTAACACTAATAAAATAAATTTTAACAGAAGCTTCCTGACTGTGACTGCCTTCATCTTTCACCATCTAGAGGCGAACCTGGCTGGGGGGTATTGGCTTACTGGTGTATTAAGCTTATCCGAGTAACATCTTATTGTGCAGACTTACACCGAAGTGTATTCACCTGTGCATCTGTTCGCCACTCAGGCCGCCTTTTTTAAGTTATTTTAAGCAATACACATTTTAGTTTATTTCCAATACTTTAGAATTTTATGTTCCTCCCCTCCTTTTTGTCCCTCGCTCATCTATTACACTTTATTCCCTAACATTGTTCTTAATACACACCATTTTTTTATGTTTTTTTATTGATTATTAATATTGTTTTTTTATTGCTTCTTATTGTTTTTCATTGCCCTATATTCTCCACAACTTATCCGGCCACCAACTGTGACCTAACCCAACCCCCTACCTCCCCTGTTTGGAATGGCGCTATTTCCAGGGTCCACTTGGAGGGGGAATGTACACACACCCTACCCCCACCACACCTTTTTTTTTATCTCCACACTATGTTACCTTGACACTCTGTGGCATCCTCCTACTGCTGCTGCTGCTGCGTTATCCACACTTTGTCACCTTGCCACTGTGTGGTATCCTCCTGCTGGTGCTGTTATCTCCACACTATGTCACCTTACCACTGTGTGGTATCCTCCTGCTGCTGCTGCCATATCCACATTATGTCACCTTGCCACTCTGTGGTCTGATGATGCTGCTGCTTCCATCCCCAAAGTATGTCACCTTGCCACTCTGTGGTCTCCTGATGCTGCTGCTGCCATATCCACACTATGTCACCTTGCTACTGTGTGGCATCCTCCTGCTGCTGCTGCCATCTCCACACAATGCCACCTTGCCACTCTGAGGTATCCCCCTGCTGCTGCTGCCATATCCACACTATGTCACCTTGCCGCTCTTTGGTATCCTCCTGCTGCCATCTCCACATTATGTCACCTTGCCACTCTGTGGTCTCCTGCTGCTGCCGTCTCCACACTATGTCACCTTCCCATTCTGTTAGTCTTCTGATGCTGCTGCTACTGCCATCTCCACACTATGTCACCTTGCCACTCTGTGGTATCATCCTGCTGCTTCTGCCATCTCAACACTATGTCACCTTGCCACTCTGTGGTATCCTGCTGCTGCTGCCATCTCCACACTATGTCATCTTGCCACTCTGGGGTATCCTCCTTATGCTGATGCTGTTGCCACCACCTTCACACTCATACTCTGTGGTCTCCTCATGCTGCTTCCACCTCAATAGTATGTCTTAGGTCAACTCTGTGGACTTCTCATGCTGTTCCCACCCTTCACACTTCATGACTGGGCCGCTATTTTGCCTTTCCGCATGGCTGACCTCATCATTTATTTGACCTTTCTTCTGGTCTGTCAGAAGGAAGGAAAAGTGAGACGCATAACGGACCCTGTCTGTGTAGAAGCTGTAAGGCCTGTATGGTCCCATCAGAATTGGCTTATGATTTGGTAGCCAAAAGCAGGAGTGGGTAGAAAACACAGAAGACATGCAAATATTCCATTCACGTGTCATCTCTGTTTTAGATCTAGTCCTGTTTTTTTGGGGGGCATTAGCAATACTGATGGATTATTGAGCAAATGCTGACCAATTGAAGGCATATGCTCCAGAGAGAAGATCTGTTTTTTGTGGGTTATTGTTCTGATGGATCAGAGGAAAGGAAAATTAATCAGTGGCGTCAACACAAACTTATTGCTGACACCCTCTCCACTCTGTCAGGGGGGCTCTACTTGTATAGGCGTTTAATAGAACAGGTTCTATAGACATCTTTGTGGAATCAGCTGACGAGGGAGTAAAAGGAGTGCGCTTCTTCTGGACACTAACATAAACCTGTAAGGCTGAGTTGATACTTCATTTATTTGGTCATTTTTGGCCCCGTGACTGCCCAAATAAGTGAAGTATGCAGTGAATCTAAGTGCGCTGCCTGTCATCTGCATGTCATACGGACTCACAGTATTATGTCACTAGCAATTTCACTATGTGGGTTACTGTAAGGGACAGTGTTCTACACCACTATAAGGGCTCTCTGCATCCTGGAAATAGCAGTTTTTTACGTAATCCGCCGTGAATTTATTCCAAAAAGATTTGGCAAAATTTTCCAAAAAGATTTGGCGAACCAGCGAATTGAATTTTTAAAAAATTTGCTCATCTCTAGTGCCTTTGTTCCAGCAATAGATGTTTTTTATTCTCTTAAAATCCATTTTATTTGGTATGCAAATGAGCCTGTAAAGTGCCCAGAAGGGCGTCACTCTTGCAGGAAGGAGCCCAGGCACGCCTCCTGCCACAATGTGATTACCCACCCCTCCTACATCACATTCAAGCCATAACTCTGCTCCCCTTTTCCCTGCTCCCAGCCTGAGGGCGGGCTTGGGAACTAGCAGGAGGCGTGCCTGTGCTCCTTCTTGCAAAGGTGACGCCCCTCTGGGCACCTTACTGGCTCATTTGCATACCAAATAAACTGGATTTTCAGAAAATAGAAAAAATCTATTGCTGAAACAAGGGGACATCTAGAAATAAGGTACTAAGTGCTATTAGGCCATGGCTTTACTTCAATAGCGATTATCCTGGTGACAGATTTTCTTTAAAGGGGCAGGGCGATGTGGATGACACTGTTAAGGGAGCGGAGTGCTGTGGAGGTCACAGTTAAGGGGCAGGTAGGGTGGCCATTCAGGCCACCCTCAAAACACTGACTTAAAAACCCGCTCCCATGTTCCACTAAACCACGCCCCCGACCTGGTTAGGCCCACTCTGTAGCCGATGGGGATTAAAAAAATGAAGGTAAAAATCTACTTTTGCCAGCTGCATGGGTGGGAGGGAGGGTGACTTTCTCCCTGCAGCTCACGCTCAGACAGCACAGTGTGTCTGTATGAGAGTGATCTGTTCAACAGGACATCCCTGTGTCCATCCAGGCCCTGCGCGGGACGGAGGACAGGGAGTCTGAAAGCCGGACTGTCCTGCCTAAAACCGGACCTCTGGCCACCCTAGGGTCAGGCTGCTGTGGAGGTCACAATTAGGGGACAGTCTGCTATGTGGGTCAGTTTTAAGGGGCAGATTGCTGTAGAGGCCACTATTAAGGGGGCAGGGTGTTGTGGAAATCACTGTTAAGGAGACGTGGGGTGCTGCTGTGGAGGTCAAGGGGCGGCCGCTGTGGAGGTCACTGTTAAAGGTGTGGGCTGCTGTGGCGGTTACAGTTAAGGGGACGGTCCATTATGGAGGTCAGTGTTAAGGGGCGGGATGCTGTAGAGGTCGCTGTTAGGGGGGCGGGGTGTTGTGGAGGTCACTTTTTAAGGGAACAGAGCTCTGTAGAGGTCACTGTTAAGGGGGCCAGTTATTGTGTAAATCACTGTTAAGGAGCCAGGGTACTGTGGAGGTCACTAACAAAGGGGCGGCCACTGTGGAGGTCACTGTTAAAAGGGAAGGGTGCTGTGGACAGGCCGCTGTGGTGGTCAATGTTAAAGAGGTAGGCACTGTCGAGATCACTGTTAAGGCAGGAGAGGACTGTGGAGGCCACTATTGAAGGGGCAGTGGGGAACTGTGAAGTCACTGTTAAGGCAGCGGGGTACTGTGACATCACTGTTAAGGCAGCGTGGTACTGTGAGATCACTGTTAAGGATGCAGGGTACTGTGGCAGTCACTGTTAAAGGGGCAGTCACTATGGAGGTCTCTATTAAGGGGGCTGGGAATGGTGGAGGTCACAGTTAAGGGGACTGTAACCTATGGTCAGTGTTAAGGGGCGGGTGCTGTAGAGGTCACTGTTAAGGGGCGGGCCTCTGTGGAGGTCACTGTCAAGGGGGTGGGGTGCTGTGGAAATCACTGTTAAAGGGGCAGGCTGCTGTGAAGGTCAAAGTTAAGGGGGTGGGCTGCTGTGGACATCCCATTTTAAGGAGATGCGGCACTGTGGGAGATCAGTGTTAAGGGGTGGGGAGCTGTGGAGGTCACTGTTAAGGGGGCTGTAGATGTCACTGTTATAGTGGATACTGTCGATATCTTTTAGCGACACACACAAACATTAAATGAAATAGATGAAATATACCGGTGTGAAGCCGGGTCCTTCAGCTAGTTGTGCTATAAAGCTAAGCTGACTAGCATTAGATGGATAAGGTATCTAATTTATTTAGTATGGAATTGAATGGTGCTTTATGACCTTGTGAACATAATGAAATTTACCATTAGGATCCTCTCGGATTCGGTAGCGCATTATTAAACAGGGAACACTGACGTGTTATTCCACAAGCACAGCTCATTGTAACCTTCTTTATGCTCCAGACCATAATAGCATGTCAATGGTGATTTTTACCCTTACAAGGCTGATAAGATGGGTTCTCGGTAAATGTAAGTGAAACATTTTCTACTCAGATCAGCCTGTGATATAATCACATGTGTCACAACGTGCAAATGCAAAAACCAGATTAACCACAAATGCGTCAATGTTGTACAGTGTCAAAGTGAATGAAATGCGTTAACATACAGTCACATTAAGCCTTTAAGGGAACTGCTTAGTGTAATATCCTTACAAGCCCTCTTTCTGTGCCTGCTGTTTGCTTGATCTAAAGACTGCTAGAATTGTAGGAAAATAGGTCATAAAAATCCTAATAAATCAGGATGGGATTGCAGAGGATTAAAAAAATTGTAAGTAGTACCACTTTTGTTGACGGGAGGTGCGGTATTGCAGTCCACCTTATTTATTACTTCCATGTTGGAACCGAAAAATACCTTCCTCAAACTGTTCCCGCAAAGTTGGAAACATACAATTGCCCAAAATGCTTTTGTATGCTAAAGAGTTAGAATTTACCTTCACTGGAACTAAGGGACCTAGGTCAACACCTAAAAGACACCCCCATATCACCATTCCCAAACTTTTGAGCATCCACAGTCAGAAGAAGATGGTGGTGGGAAATGGCAATTAGTGTTTCACGAGGTGGATGATGATGATGAGACACAGTTGCCAATAAGTAAACTGCAATTAGTGTCTCAAGAGGTTGATTATGAGAATGAGACACAGTTGTCAATAACTGAGGTTGTTATTATATCAACAAGTCAGGAGGATAACCAGAGTGAGGAAGTGGAAGAGGAGGTGGCGGACGATGAAGTCACTGACCAAACCTGGAAAGGTGGCAAGCCGAGCGAGGACAGCAGTACAGAGGGAGACGGATCCGCAGCACCGCAACAGGCTGGAAGAGGCAATAGGGTGGCAAAAGGGAGAAGGTGGGCCTCATCAAACAGGCCCGCAACTGTTCCCCGGAGCACCCCCTTCCGGTAATCTCCCTTGCCAAGGGATAGGTGTTCCGCAGTCTGGCGCTTTTTGGAGGAAAGTGCGGATGATAAATGAATTGTCATTTGCAACCTGTGCCGTACCAAAATGAGCAGGGGCGTGAACACTAGCAACCTCACCACAACCACCGCCACATGGCATCAAAGCACCCTAAATAGGTGGGTCAAACGCCTGGGTCCAAAATCAGTGTCTGAAAATCACACCACTGCCTCCTTTTCCCCTGTGTTACATGCTGGCCAATCCCCTTTCCAAAACGCAGTCCCGGATGCCTCCCACCATGCACCTAGACCTTCGCAAGCACAATCAGCTAGCATATCCACTTCTGTGTCCCAGCGCAGCGTACAAATGTCTATACCCCAGGCCTTTGAACGAAAGTGCAAATACCCAGCCACCCACCCACAGGCCATAGCACTAAATGGGCACCTTTCCAAATTGCTGGCCCTGGAAATGTTGCCATTTAGGCTTGTGGACTCTGAGGCTTTCTGCAGCCTGATGGCGGTGGCTGTCCTGCGTTACTCTGTCCCCAGCCGCCAATATTTTTCACGGTATGCAGTCCCAGCCTTACACCAGCATGTGTCCCATAACATCACCCATGCCCTGACCAACGCAGTTTTTGGGAAGGTCCACTTAACTACTGACACATAGACAAGTGATTTTGGCTAGGGACACTACATTTCCTTGACGGCACACTGGGTGAACGTTGTGGAGGCCGGGAGCGAATCATACCCTGGGATGGCACAAGTGCTAACAACGCCAAAGATTGTGGGCCCTTCTTCCATCAGGATTTTTTCCACCACCTATGTTAGTGGCTGCAACCCCCCTTCTCCTCCTCTGCCTCCTCTTCCACTTCCACCTCTGAATTATCATCTTGCAGCACCAGTCAGACACCAGACAGTAGCAGTGGAAGCAGTGTAGCACTGCAGTGGGGAAGTGGCAACAGGCCAATCTTAAACTGATCTGCTTAGGTGACAAACAGCACAACACCGCAGAGCTGTGGCAGGGTATAAGGGACTATACTGACATGTGGCTCTCGACACTCAACCTACAACCAGGCATGGTTGTGTCTGATAATGGCTGTAACTTGGTGGTGGCTTTAGAGCTCAGCACACTCACACACATACCATGCCTAGCCCACGTGTTCATCCTAGTGGTTCAGTGGTTTCTCAAAACCTACCCCAATTTGCATGAGCTACTGGTGAAGGTACGCTGTGTGTGTGCACATTTCTGCAAGTCATCGATAGCTTCCGCCGGTCTGGCAACGCTGCTGCAGCGCTTGCAATTGCCAGCTCACCGACTGTGCGACGTGAGCACACACTGGAACTCCACTTTCCATATGTTGGTCAGGATTTGTGAGCAGCAGAAGGTAGTAGTGGAATACCAGCTGCAACATGGTCATCGCCTTTCCAATCAGCTTCAGCTCTTCACAAGCGACGAGTGGGCATTGATGTCTGACCTATGTGAGGATTTAGCAACTTTGATGAATCAACACAAATGGTGAGCGGCAATAAAGCTATTATCAGCGTAACCATCCCTTTTCTGTGTCTACTCAAATGTTCGCTGCTTGCAATTAAGGCGGATGCTTTGCATGTGGAAGAGGTGGAAATGGGGGAAAACAATACCTAGGGTGATAGCCAGACCACCCTCAGTTTGTTTTCTCAGTGCAAATTCGATGATGTGGAAAAGTAGGAGGAGCAAGAGATGGTTGCCTCTGCTACAGAGGGTAGTACCCATGCAAGTTTTATTCCATCTGTTCATCGTGGATGGGTAGAAGAGGAGGAAGAGGATGAGGAGTTTGAGAGTCTTCCTCCTGATGAGGACAGCAAAGTCTTGTCTGTTGGGACTCTGGCACACATGGCTGACTTTATGTTAGGCTGCCTTTCCCGTGATCCTTGTGTTGAACGTATTTTGGCCAACACCAATTATAGGTTGTTCACCCTTTTTGACCCCCGCTACAAATAGAACTTCTCATCTCTCATTCCTGTGGTGGATAGGACGTGAAAAATGGTGCAATACCAGAAGGTCCTTGTGGAAAAATTGCTCCAAAAATTTCCAGCTGACAACGTTGGCTGCAGAGTACATAGTTCCTTGGCCAATCGAGGAGGGGAGACAAAGGGAACAGCATTTCCAACAGAGGCAGGGCAACACTCTTCAAGGCCTGGCACAGTTTTATGACACCCCACCAGCACCCTCAGCCTGATGCGTGGCCAATTGTCACAAGGAGGTAAAAATTTTGGAAGATGGTGAAGGAGTACCTCGCAGACCGTGTGAGCGTCCTCAGTGATCCCTCTGTGCCCTACAACTATTAGGTGTCCAAGCTGAACACGTGGCATGAACTGGCACTCTACGCCTTGGAGGTGCTGGCCTGCCCCGCCGCCAGCGTTTTGTCAGAGCGTGTATTTAGTGCTGCTGGGGGCATAATTTATAAGCCTGTCAACTGAAAATGCTGACCAGTTGACTCTTATAAAAATAAACAAGGCCTGGATTGCCCCTGCACTCTAAATGTGGCTTTTATGGTGTATTGAATACACTGTATTCCCATGCACCCCTTCCACCACTAAAAAGGGTATATGGTTCATTCTCCCTTTTCTCATCCTCCTCCTCCATCGTATTAACATGTTTATTCAGCTGCCCTTGCTCCTAATGTTTTAGAGGGTCAGCTCAGCAGCAGGCCCTCCCCCATAATGTTTTAGAGGGTCACCAGCAGGCCCTCGCCCATAATGTTTTTGAAGGTCACCAGCAGGTCTTCAACCATAATGTTTTTGAGGGTCACCAGCAGGCCCTCACCCATAATGTTTTAGAGCGTCACCAGCAGGCCCTCGCCCATAATGTTGTTGAATTTCACCAGCAGGCCCTTGCCCATAATGTTTTTGAGGGTCACCAGTAGTGTTGATCACGAATATTAATCGCGAATATCGGCACTTCGAGAATTTGCGAATATTTAGAATATACTGATATATATATTCATATTTTTGAATATTAGAGTTATTTTTTCATCAGTAACCTCACTTCTTGCTTGTGGGCCAATGAGAAGGCTGCAATGTATTTGTCTGAGCTTAGCAACATACCTAGCAACCAAAAGGAAAGCTGCCTACCCCTTACTATATAAGAACCTCCCTAGAAGTCTTTTTCTACAGTTTTTTTTAAAGTTCTGAGAGAGACAACAGTGTCATTGCTGTGCTCTGTGCTTTCAGATCAGAAAAGGTCAGATCAGCAGCAAGCACTCGCCCCTAATGTTTTAGAGAGTCAGCTCAGCAGCAGGCCCTCACCCCTAATGTTTTAGAAGGTCAGATCAGCAGCAGGCACTCGCCCCTAATGTTTTAGATGGTCAGATCAGCAGCAGGCAATCGCCCCCTATGTTTTAGATGGTCAGCTTAGCAGCAGACCCTCACCCCTAATGTTTTAGATGGTCATATCAGCAGGCCCTTGCTCCAATAGTTTTTGAGGGTAACCAGCAGGCCCTTGCTTCTAATGTTTTTGAAGGTGACCAGCAGGCCATCAATCATAATTTTTTAATGGTGTGTATGATGCCCTCTTTTATGTGTAATAAAGGGTGTATCGTAGTGCCGATTCCTTGTCATTTTTGGCAGCCCTTTCCCTTAGTGCATAGGCTTTATGAGTGTAGGAGTCCCACTACCTGAACAATTTTATCACAATGTGAATGAGGCCCTCCTTTATGTAATATACAGGTTGTATTGGAGTGCCTCTTCCTTGTAATTTTTGGCAGCACTTGCACTTTATATACAAGTAAATATACAGGAAAGGATGTTTCCTAACAATTTTTCCTCTAAAATCGATTTTATCTTTGCTTTTGTGCGTATTATTGTCAGTCTGTAAAAGTGGAGTACTACTCGGACAACATCATTCCCAGCAGTGACCTGGGAGTCCAAGATGCATCCAGACATCCTCCCCATGCTGTTCCCGAACCATTTTAATCTTGTTTCCATCAATTTCTCACCTTTTCATGTGAACCAGACTCCCTCCCCTCTTCAGAGCAGGGGGTGCCTGGTTTAATGCTTGGGTTCTCCCATTGACTTCCATTTTACTTGGGGGCTTGGTAGAGCACACAAGCATCCTGAGGTGTTCTACTCGAGCACCCAAGCACTTTGGTGCTCAACCAACACTAGTACCTACCTTTCGCTCTGCCACCACTTGCTCATGCAGAAGCAATCCGCTCCTTTTGCCGAAGGTTTAGCACTGAGCGCGATGACGTCACCGCAAGCTCGCAGCGTGATTATGTGGTGATGTCATCAGTGGGAATTATTTTTATGGCATTCACTGTGTTGTATAAATACATTTATCTCTGGGATTTTAACAGTGGTCTGATTGCTGGAATTTTTGCATTTTTGCACTTTGGCTAAATTGCTTACTGGTCCAGGTATTCCGTGCATTGCCGTGGCATGTAAGGGGGAGCTAAAATGTTTTATTTGTTTGAGTTTTTATTATGCTGTAATAGTTGTAAATTAAAAAAAACACTTGTTTTTACAAAATAATCTATTTTTATCAAAAAAGTGAAAATATTCAGCACTTGTTGAAAATACAAAAGGTATTTATTTTATCTCAGGATGTAAAAAATGATTAAAAATGCAAGTGATTGTGTATTTAAAATTTTTGTATATCATGAGATGAAATTAAGACCTTTTGTATTTTTTAGCAAGGGCTGAACATGTTCATATTTTTGTCTATTATCCCGGGCGCTGTATGGAAAAGGAGTTGAGCTGATCCTTTTTTTCTTTTTTGTCTAATCTGTTTTTGTGTCATTGCATTCCAATATCAAAATTTAGATTTTTATGACAACATAGACATATGGGAGATGAGATGAGTGAATCGAAGCTGACGAAGTGTAATTCATTTAAAATTTCAGTATGCGAATTTGAATTTCCTCGCACTTTGTGGTAAAGAATCACAATTTTCATAAAATGGTGGCTACACGTGTGAGGATTAAAGACATGGGGCAAGGAACTCTGGGAAGGTGGGATCACCCATAATGCCTGCATGCAGCCAATCAGCAGCCAGCCCTGTGATGTCAAAGCCCTATAAATATGGCAGACATTTTGGATTCTGCCATTTTCCAGTGTTAAGAGTGCAGGAACAGACGTGTGAAGTCGCTAGGGACAGCTTTTGGAAAAACCTCTATGTTTAATTTTTTTTTTTTTATAATTTATAAGTACAGGGAAAAGATAGGGAGGAATCATTTCACAGCATCAGCGCAGGGAGAGACGTCAGAAGGTGCTAGGGACATTGATAGGCTGGGACACAGAAGTGGATGTGCTAGCTGATGGTGCTTGCGAAGGTACAGGTGCAGGTCAGGAGGCATCGGGGCCTGCGTCTTGGACAGGGGATTTGCCAGCACGTAACACAGGGAAAGAGGAGGCAGTGGTGTGACACGCAGACACTGATTGTGGACCCAGGCATTCAGCCCACCTATTAGGGTGCTTTGATGCCATGTGGCAGATTAGTGTTAGTGCTAGTGTTCACGCCCCTGCTCATTTTGCCACGGCACAGGTTTCAAATGACAATTCTTTTATCGTCCGCACTTTCCTCAAAAAATGTGCCAGACTGCGGAACACCTAACCCTTGGCAAGGGAGATTTCCACAAGGGGTGCTCTGGAGAACAGTTGTGGGCCTGTTTGTCGTGGCCCGCCTTCTCCCTTTTGCCACATCACTGCCTCTTACAGCCTGTTGTGGTGCTACGGATCCCTTCCCCTCTGTACCACTGTCCTCGCTCGGCTTGCCACCTTCCCAGGGTGGTCAGTGATTTCATCGTCCACCACCTACTCTTCCACTTCCTCACTCTGGTCATCCTCCTGACTTGTTGACCTAACAAGAACCTCACTTATTGACAACTGTGTCTCATCATCATCATCCAGCTTGTGAAACACTAATTGCCATTCCACACCATCATCTTCTTCTAAAACTGGATGCTCAAGAGGTTGGGAATCAGTGCACAAGATCTCCTCATGTCCCTCTTTAAGCGGACTTTGCGAGAGGCCCAAATCAAGGAATAGCGCTGAAAAGAGCTTTTCGGAATATCCGAGTGTGGGATCACTTCTTTGCCGAGACTCTCCATGGTGGGAGGAAGGAGGATCAGGGTGAGGATTCTGTTGACCTGACTCTTGGCTACTGAGACTGGACTTTGTGGAAAACTGGAAGCATTATCTGCTGCAATCCAACCGACCACCTGCTCGCTCCAGTGTGATGTTGAGGGTAGGGTCCTGCAAACTGGGACATGAAGCTAGGTATCGTGATGAGTGTGTTTCTTGTGCTCTCGCAGCAGGCTTGAGCCTTGAGCATATTAAATAGTATATATGCTTGCAAGTATGTCACACGTACAGTAGCGCAGGTTTTGTAAGTGTATGCGCAAATATGTGCAAATAAATTACACATGAATGTCACAGATATTTAGGATGCGCAAACATTATACAGGAGATGTAGCGCAGGTAATGTCGCTGTCACCAGCGGCTTAAAAAAAATTACACTGAATGTCACAGATATTTAGGATGCGCAAACGTTGTACAGGAGATGTAGTGCAGGTAATGTCACTGTCAGCAGCAGCCAAATAATTGCGCTGAATGTCACAGATATTTAGGATGCGCAAACGTTATACTGGAGATGTAGCGCAGGTAATGTCGCTGTCACCAGCAGCAAAGAAAAAATGACACTGAATGTCATAGATATTTAGGATGCGCAAATGTTTTACAGGAGATGTAGCGCAGGTAATGTCGCTGTCAGCAGCAGCCAAATAATTGCGCTGAATGTCACAGATATTTAGAATGTGCAAATGTAACACAACAGATGTAGCAGAGGTTGTGTCACTGTCAGCAGCGGCCAAACAATTGCAAGTAATTTAGCGCAGGTTGTGCTAACAATATATATTGCAGCCGGATAAAATAATAGTCCTTAAAAGGACGTTTGGGTCTCTTACACCTTTCAACAGTGAACCCTGCCTGAATAAAACAAAAACAATTTCTCTCTCTACACTATCTGACTTTTCTGCTGCTGCTCTCCCTGACTAAGACTGAGCCGAACCACGTGTCATCGGGTGCTATATAGCACCCGATGACGCGTTCCGGCCAGCCAATCACAGTTATGCGTAGCAGCCGACAAACGTGTGGAGAGGAGACTTGAGCATATGAAATGCGCATATGCCCCCAACGAAGCGGAGGCGGCGAAACCTGTATCATGCACTTGATGGGAAACCGGCTATTTATTATATGATTGTGATTTTACAATCTTTTGTAAGTACAATAAAGTGCTGTGCTCTTTTTCTGGCTAAATACAGGACATAACTGCAAGGATTATTGTGGAGGCTGCACCTGCTGAACCAGTGATTGACTACATAAAAAAAACTTTCCACATACATTTTGATCGGTTGAGACTTGTTTTTGCTGAATTAGAGCAGTGCGGTTCTTATTGTATTTATGTAATTTTATGCGAAAGCAATTTAGATCTGTTTTCTGTTTGATTATAAACTGGTGAAAGATCCCCTTAGCAAAATGCTGGGTCCCTTTCCCTAATTGAACCAGTAGTCATGAGCAGCATAGGAAATATTTGTTTTCGTGATATTTCATGATTTTTTGGCTTAATATTCGCTATAAATTAGCAAATTCTAGAATTCGTGATCTACAGTCATTATTTCCTTGATTGCAAAAATCGGCAATGTAATATGTGGCTCACTTTTGCTCCATTTTTCAAGCTGTTAGAAGTTTCCTGAGACTGGATAAAATGGTTGGCAGCAACTTTCGTGACTGTGAGAAAGAACTCCTGATTAGTGTTAAGCGAACCCGAACTATAAAGTTCGGGTCCGTACCAAACTTTATGATTTTTGGTACCCGGACCCGAACTCTTACTTTGCCGGAAAGGTTTGGGTTTGAGTTTGGTGTTCGGACATTTAATAAAACTTGTTGAAAGGCTGCAAGGCAGCCAATCAACAAGCTTTTAAAGGGATTCTGTCACCTCCCCTAACCCAAAAAACGATTTTAAAGCAGCCATGAAGCACAGCTTACCTTGATTAGGCTGTGCTCTTTTATCTTGTAATCCGTCCAGCAGTTTCTGCAAAAAATGACTTTTATTGATATGCAAATGAGTCCTGAATGTGCCCAGAGGGGCGTTTTGTTCCTCTTAGAGAGCCCAGTACCGCCCCTCTTACAGTGCCCAGCCCGCCTTCCTTGCACTGTCTAACCGCCCCCAGCCTGCCACAGCCTCTCCTCCCCCCTCCCTCACGGCCGAACGAACTCTCGCACAGGCGCAGTACCCACTGAGGGCTGCGCCTGTGCGATCAGCAGGAGACTGAGGGCAGGAGCTTCATCCTCGTCACTGGGCATGCGCCGAGCCCAGTGACGTCCGATGCTCGCTCTTCCCTCAGTCAGCAGTCTAATCAAGGTAAGCTGTTGTCATGGAACCATGAACCAGACGTACAACAAGAGATAAGTGGAAAATAAGAAGGCTTTATTGAAAAGCAAGCCGTAAGCAAAAGTCCAAACGGATGGCTAAACCGAAGCAGGGTCTTGCGTCGACAGAGGTCAGGAACCAGAAGGGTAGTCAGACGAAGCCTGGATCAGGAACCAGCAGGGTAGTCAGACGAAGCCAGGATCAGGAACCAACGGGGTAGTCAGACGAAGCCAGGATCAGGAACCAACGGGGTAGTCAGACGAAGCCAGGATCAGGAACCAACGGGGTAGTCAGACGAGGCCAGGATCAGGAACCAGAAGCAGCAGCAGTCTTAGAAGCATGTGAACACAGGAGGACCAAGCAAGGAACTGAAGCCACAGACCTCCTATATATGAGCTAGGCATCCAGCTCCTCCCAGTGGGAAGGAGAAGCCGCAGGGTGGGAGGCTACAAGAAACCCAGAAACCAAGATGGCCGCCAGCACATGTCAAACGAAGGAGAACAGTAAGAAGGTAAGACCATGACAGTACCTCCCCCTCAAGGGCCCCTCCTCCGCGGAGTAAGGAACGGTTTCTGAGGGAAGCGTGCGTGGAAGGCTCGGAGCAAAGCAGGAGCATGGACATCTGCGGAGGGAACCCAGGAACGCTCCTCTGGACCATAACCACGCCAATGGACCAAAAACTGCAACCGACCGCGGACCAGGCGTGAGTCCAGGATATTGCTCACCTCATATTCCTCACGATTGCCCACTTGGACCGGACGGGGCCGAGGAACCGAGGAAGTGAAACGATTACACACCAATGGCTTCAACAGGGAGACATGAAACACGTTGGAGATCCGCATGCCAGGAGGAAGCGCAAGGGCATAGGCTACCGGGTTTACCCTGCGAAGCACTCGGAAGGGACCAACAAAGCGAGGCGCCAGCTTGGGAGTGGGCACTCGAAGGTTGAGGTTGCGGGTGGACAATAATACACGGTCTCCGACCTGGTAGGAAGGAGCGGGCGCTCGTCTGCGATCAGCCTGGAGTCTCTGGCGCTGCGCAGAGACCTCAAGGGACCTCTGGATCTGTACCCAAGAAGCACGTAGGACGGAAAGGTGATCCTCCACAGCCGGAATATCCTGGGGAGAGAATACCTCCGGTAACACGGCAGGTTGGAACCCATAATTGGCCATGAAGGGAGACGTCCCAGAGGAAGAGTTCGCCGCCGTGTTCCTGGCAAACTCAGCCCAAGGCAGGAGGTCAACCCAATTGTCTTGGTGATCGGAGACATAGCAACGAAGGAATTGCTCCAAGGCCTGATTGGATCGTTCTGCGGCCCCATTGGACTGAGGGTGGTAGGCCGAGGAGAAAGAGAGATGAATCCCCAACTGGGAGCAAAAGGCGCGCCAGAACCTGGACACAAACTGACTCCCCCGATCCGACACAATCTCCTTGGGCAAACCGTGCAACCGGAAGACCTCCCTGGCGAAAATCGTGGCCAACTCTTGTGCAGAGGGTAACTTCTTGAGAGGAACACAGTGGCACATTTTGGAAAACCGATCCACAATCATGAGAATGACCGTATGGCCTCGGGATGCAGGGAGGTCCACAATGAAATCCATCCCCAGGTGTGACCATGGGCGCTCCCCGGTGGCTATGGGTTGCAAAAGGCCCAACGGAAGGTGCCGAGGGGACTTACTCTGGGCACAAACGGAGCATGCCGCTACATATGCGGCGATGTCGGAACGTAGAGAAGGCCACCAGAACAGACGTGAAACAGCCCAGGACAGCTGATTCTTTCCAGGATGCCCCGCGGCCTTGGAGTTATGGTAGGTTCGCAACAACCGAATGCGCAACTCCTCAGGCACAAAACACCTGCCGTTGGGTCTCCCAGAGGGAGCACCAGATTGAGCCGCCAAAATCTGCTCACTCAGGGGAGAGGTCAGGCTGGTGCGAATGGCGGCCAGGATCTGATTCGGAGGTATGACCGAAGTCGGAATCGACTCCTCCCCGGACAGCTCGGAGTACTGCCGTGATAAGGCATCCGCTCTGATGTTCTTGGAACCGGGTAGGTAGGAGACCACGTAATTAAAACGTGACAAGAACAGAGCCCATCTGGCCTGACGTGGTGTCAATCTCTTGGCCTCAGAAAGGTAGGTCAGATTCTTGTGGTCCGTCAGGATGAGAACCGGAACCACCGAACCCTCGAGCAAGTGCCTCCATTCTTTAAGGGCCTGCACGATGGCCAATAACTCCCTGTCACCAATCTGATAGTTGCACTCCGCGGAAGACAGTTTCCGGGAGTAAAACCCACAAGGAAGCAGAGGACCCTCTGGTGTTCTACGCTGAGACAGGAGGGCGCTTACTCCCGTCTCAGACGCGTCCACCTCGAGGACAAAGGGCAACCCAGGGTTGGGATGCGACAGAATCGGAGCCGACACAAAGGCGGACTTTAGAGCCTCAAACGCTCGGATGGCCTCGAGCGGCCAGACCTGGAAATTACTGCCCTTCCTGGTCAGATCCGTGAGCGGCTTGGCTAGCATAGAAAAGTCCCTGATGAACTTCCGATAATAATTGGCGAAGCCCAAAAAGCGCTGCAGGGCACGGAGACCACTGGGCTGGGGCCACTGTAAGACAGCCGAAACCTTCTCAGGATCCATGGAGAACCCCTCAGCGGAAATGATGTAACCTAAGAAGGTTACCTGGGATCGGTGAAATTCGCATTTCTCAAGCTTACCGAACAGCCTGTTCTCTCGTAACCGTTGCAACACTCGTCTGACATCCATAATGTGGGCCTCCATGGATTCAGAATATACCAAGATGTCATCCAAATAGACCACCACACACTGCTGCAACAGGTCACGGAAAACATTGTTGATGAATTCCTGGAAGACTGCGGGCGCATTGCACAACCCAAAGGGCATAACCAAGGATTCATAATGACCGGTCCTGGTGTTAAACGCGGTCTTCCACTCATCGCCCGCCTTGATCCTTACCAGGTTATATGCCGCCCTCAGGTCGAGTTTGGTAAAGACCGTGGCCCCTTTGAGGCGATCGAACAGCTCGGAAATCAAGGGTATCGGGTAAGCGTTCTTGATCGTGATGCGATTGAGACCCCTGTAATCGATGCAAGGCCTCAACTCACCGCCCTTCTTTTTCACAAAGAAAAATCCAGCCCCTGCCGGGGACGAGGATTTGCGAATGTGTCCGCGTGAAAGCGCCTCCCTCACGTACTCCTCCATGGCCTCATTCTCCGCTACCGACAGTGGATAGACTTTGCCACGAGGAGGAACGGCACCAGATTGTAACTCTATGGCACAATCGTATGGGCGGTGCGGAGGTAGGGCAACCGCGCGCACCTTATCGAATACATCCCGGGACTCTTCGTATTCAGGAGGCAACAGAGAGTCCGAGGAAGTACACAGCAACTTGACAGGCCCATGGATGCAACTAGCCCCACATTGCGGTGACCACGAGAGGATCTCGGCCGATCTCCAATCGAAAGTCGGATTATGCTTCTGGAGCCAGGGGTACCCCAAGACCACCGAGTAGTGTGGAGACTAAATCACCTGGAAACAGACCGACTCTCTGTGAACGGCACCAATGGCTATCCCCACTGGAAGGGTCTCATGAGTCACGTGTGGCGGCAGAAGGGGTCTGCCGTCTATCGCCACAAGAGCCAGTGGGGAACCTCGAGGCTGCAGAGGAATGGAATTGGCGGCAGCGAACACACTATCAATGAACAAACCACCAGCACCAGAGTCCACCAACGCCTGGGTCGTCACCGAGCCCCCGACCCAGGAGAGGACAACAGTGATCAGTGGTTTGTCAACACGGGAAACCGGGGACGAGGAGACTCCACCCAAGATCTGCCCCCGACAGGATCTCAGGTGCGAGCGTTTCCCGGACGGTTCGGACATGCCAACCGAAAATGCCCACCGAGACCACAGTACATGCATCGGCCCTCGCGTCTCCGGAGTACCCTCTCCCCCTCGGACAGGCGAGCAAACCCCAGCTGCATGGGTTCACCCCCAGACAAGTCATCCCCAGGAGGCGTGGGAGGAGAGGGAGGCACGGGTGGGACAGCAAACGTAGGCGCCAATCTGTTAGAAGACCTCCGCAGGCTCTCCTTAAAGGAAGGTCTCTCCCTGAGTCTGGTGTCAATCAAAATCAGGAAAGAAATAAGAGGCTCGAGCTCCACTGGTAGGTCCTTAGCTGCAACCTCATCCTTCAAGGCATCCGAAAGACCATGAGAGAAAGCAGCGACCAGAGCCTCATTATTCCAGCCCACCTCTGCTGCCAGGGTACGAAACTCAATGGCGTATTCAGCTACGGATCGTGAACCCTGTCTGATGGACATAAGGAGCTTCGCAGCAGAGGCAGCACGAGCCGGCACATCGAATACCTTCCGAAGAGAAGCAACAAAACCGGAAAACTCGGCAACCACCGGATTGTTGTTCTCCCATAAAGGGCTGGCCCAGGCCAAGGCCTTGTCCGAGAGCAGCGAGATCAAGAAGCCCACCTTTGATCTCTCAGTAGGAAAGGCATGTGGCAGCAACTCGAAATAAATGCCCACCTGGTTAAGGAAACCTCGGCACTGAGTTGGCTCTCCCCCAAAGCGCTGTGGAAGGGGGGCAGAACCGGTCATACCCCGAGACACCGCAGGCGCAGCAACAGGTGTCGGGGTAGACTCTGGCGCAACAACCGGAGCGGCAGTAGGAGCGGGCCCAGGAGCGACAACCGACCCATCGGCAACGGAAGCGAAATGAGCCGTGCGTTCAAGCAGGGTTTGCAACGCCACAGCGAACCGACCCAACAGGTGATCCTGCTGATCAAGTCTGGCAACCAGCGTAGGTAGCGAGGATGGCCCTGTACCGTCAGAATTCATGGCTTGGTCCTAATGTCATGGAACCATGAACCAGACGTACAACAAGAGATAAGTGGAAAATAAGAAGGCTTTATTGAAAAGCAAGCCGTAAGCAAAAGTCCAAACGGATGGCTAAACCGAAGCAGGGTCTTGCGTAGACAGAGGTCAGGAACCAGAAGGGTAGTCAGACGAAGCCTGGATCAGGAACCAGCAGGGTAGTCAGACGAAGCCAGGATCAGGAACCAACGGGGTAGTCAGACGAAGCCAGGATCAGGAACCAACGGGGTAGTCAGACGAAGCCAGGATCAGGAACCAACGGGGTAGTCAGACGAGGCCAGGATCAGGAACCAGAAGCAGCAGCAGTCTTAGAAGCATGTGAACACAGGAGGACCAAGCAAGGAACAGAAGCCACAGACCTCCTATATATATGAGCTAGGCATCCAGCTCCTCCCAGTGGGAAGAAGAAGCCGCAGGGTGGGAGGCTACAAGAAACCCAGAAACCAAGATGGCCGCCAGCACATGTCAAACGAAGGAGAACAGTAAGAAGGTAAGACCATGACAGCTGTGCTTCATGGCTGCTTTAAAATCGTTTTTTGGGTTAGGGGAGGTGACAGAATCCCTTTAAGCTGTGTGCCCTTAGAAGCCATCACAGCCATGCCTACTAATGGCATGGCTGTGAATGGCCGGGGCATCATGTGACCAGCCTCTATATAAGCTGGATCATGTGTAGCACTGCCCATCAGCTCTCAGTAGTGAAGGGACAGAAAGCAGGCAGCTGAAGTGAGGGACAGTGTTAGTGCGATTTTTTATGGGTGCAATACACCATCTTTGCACCCCTGACACAGAAAGATAAGCATAATTCTGGCTGTTAATTCTGTGGGTGACCTACAGGGATTTATTTTTGCGGGTGCAATGCAACATTGTACTTTGTACCCCTGACACACAAATATAATAGTTAATCCGTCTGTTAGTTGCACGTCATATACCCATTTATTGCGTGAGGAACACCTGCACTGCATACGTGACAGGGAAATTGATATAGTTAATCCATCTGTTAGTTCAGTGGGAGACCTCAAAGAATGAGGAGAGGATCAAATAAGGGACGTGGCCCTGGTCGTGGTGCTGCTGGTGTTGGTGGAGCTCCTGTTGCAGGGAGAAGACGTGGACGACCAGTGCCATCTACATGCCCAAATTAAACACCTTCCTCAGCTGCATGTAGGCGACAGAACGTTCAGCGTAATTTTGTAGGCCGAATATGGGTGTACGAATTGTGAGGCCAAAACAAGTAGAGGCGGTAGTAGATTGGGTGTCTGACAGTGCCTCTAGTTCCTTCACGTCTCCCACCCAGTCCCCTGCTGAAAGCGCAGAATTATCACCTACAGCCCATGGGCATCTGTCTTTCACCTCACCCCCTTGCAAATCAGCCAAGCAGTCTGAGCCACAAGTCATGCAGCAGTCTTTTATGCTTTTTGATGACTCTGCTGGCAGGGTTTCCGAGGGCTGTCCACATTACCCTGCCCCAGAAGTGGAAGAGATTGAGTGCACTGATACCCAACCACTTATGTTTCAGGATGTGGACATGGGAGGACCACCGCAGCACATCTCTGATGATGATGACGATGAAACACAGGTGCCAACTGCTGTGGCTTTCTGCAGTGTGCCGACCGGCATGGAGGGCAGGGGTGAAGAGTGGGTGGAGGATGAAGTACAGGATGATGAGGTCCTAGATCCCACATGGAATCAAGGTCATGTGGGTGACGTGTGCAGTTCGGAGGAAGAGGTGGTGGTCACACAGTACCAGCCGCACAGAAAAAGAGGGAGCAGTGTGCAAAAGCAGAGTGGCCGTCCGCTAGCTAGTACACCTGCTACTGCCCACCACACCCAGGGAATGAGCACACCAAAACCAGCTCCAAAGAGTTCCCTGGCATGGCAGTTCTTTAGACAATGTGCTGATGACAAAACACAAGGGGTTTGCACGCTGTGCAATTAGAGCCTGAAGCGAGGCATGAATGTTCTAAACCTGAGCACCACCTGCATGACCAAGCATCTAAATGAAAAGCAGGAGCTGCAGTGGAGTAAACACCTCAAAAACCACAAAAATTCTCAGGCTCCTTCTGGTGCCTCATCTGCTGCAGTCTCAGCCTCTTCCTCCCCCTCTGGAGTTACAGTGGCATCTGCCACTCCGCAAACAGAGGATGTAGCAGCAACGCCACTACATCCGTCACTGTCACCAAGCATCTCCACAGTGTCCCATGGAAGCGTTCAGTTCTCCATCTCCCAAACACTGGAGAAAAAGAGGAAGTACCCCCCTACCCACCCGCGATCCCTGGCCCTGAATGCCAGCATTTCAAAATGCCTGGCCTTTGAAATGCTGTCATTCCGTCTGGTGGATACGGAGACTTTTTTTAAAACTTATGGTGGTGGCTGTCCCACAGTACGTGGTTCCCAGCCACCACTACTTTTCCAGGCGAGCCATCCCCGTCCTGCACAACCAAGTGGCGGACAAAATCAGATGTGCACTGCGCAACGACATCTGTGGCAAGGACCACATAACCACTAATACGTGGACCAGTAAGCACGGGCAGGGACGTTATATCTCCCTAACTGCACACTGCGTAAATGCAGTGGTGGCTGGGCCTGAGGTGGATAGCAGTTTGGCGCATGTCCTTCCACCACCGAGGATTGCAAGAAGTTTCTCTTTGCCTCCTGTTGCCTCCTCCTCCTACTCCACTTTCTCCTCTAATGCCTCTTCATCCGGTCAGCGTAACACCTTCACCACCAACTTCAGCACAGCCAGGGGGAAATGACAGCAGGCTGTTTGAAACTTATCTGTTTAGTGGGAAAAACCCCACACCACACAAGAGCTGTGGACGGGCATGGAACAACAGACCGATGAGTGGTTGGTGCCACTGAACCTCAAACACGGCCTGGTGGTGTGCGATAACAGGAGAAATCTCATAGCAGCTCTGGGACTAGCCAGTTTGATGCACATCCCTTGCCCGGTGCATGTGGTGAATTTGGTGGTGCAGAGGCTCCTGAAAAATTACCACGATATGTCAGAGCTGCTGCAGAAAGTGTGGTCTGTCTGTACGTGTTTTTGGCATTCTCACCCTGCTGCTGCTCGCCTGTCTGCGCTGCAGCGTAACTTCCGCCTTTTCCGCTCACCGACTCATATGCAACGTGCCCATAAGGTGGAACTCCAGTTTTCAGATGCAGCATGCACGTGTGAGTCGCTCAGCGGAACAGCACCACTTCACGACCAACGAGTGGGCCATCACGCGGGACGTGTGTGCCATGTTGCACTGTTTTGAGTACTCCACCAACATGGCCAGTGCCGATGACGCTGTCCTCAATGTTACTATCCAACTTCTATGTCTTCTTGAAAAAACGCTTTGGGTGATGATGGAAGAGGAAGTGGCCCAGGAGGAAGAGGAGGAGGAAGAGGGATCATTTCCACGGTTATCAGGCCATTCATTGACAATTGGCTTGGACGGTGGGTTCCTGCAGCAACAGAGGCCAGGTACACAACTGTCTTGCCACGGCACAGTTCTGGAGGATGAGGAGGAGGACGATGATGAGAAGAAGGAACCGTGTTCACAGCAGGGTGGCACCCAAAGCAGCTCATGGGAATCACTGGAGCTTGACTGGGGAGATACAGAGGTCACAGACGATACACCTCCTACAGAAGACAGCTTGTCGTTTCCTCCGGGCAGCCTGGCACACATGAGCGACTATATGCTGCAGTGCCTGCGCAACGACTGCCGAGTTGCCCACATTCTAACCAGTTCTGATTACTGGGTGGTCACCCTGCTGGATCCCCGCTACAAGGACAACGTACCGTCCTTAATTCCGTCACTGGAGCGTGATCGTAAGATGTGCAAGTACAAGCGCACGCTGGTAGACGCGCTGCTGGTGGCATTCCCACCTGACAGCGGGGGCTCAGTGGAAGCACAAGGCGAAGGCACAGGAAGAGGAAGAAGTCGCCAACAAAGCTGGGGCACCTGCAGCACCTCAGAAGAAAGGGTTAGCATGACCGAAATGTGGAAAAGCTTTGTCAGCACGCCACAACAACCAGCACCACCAGCTGATATGGAACGTCTTAGCAGGAGGCAGCATTTCAGCAACATGGTGGAGCAGTATGTGTGCACACGCCTACACATACTGACTGATGGGTCTGCCCCCTTCAACTTCTGGGTTTCCAAATTGGACACATGGCCTGAGCTTGCCCTTTACGCCTTGGAAGTGCTGGCCTGCCCTGCAGCCAGTGTATTGTCCAAACATGTGTTTAGCACGGCGGGGGTGATCAGAGACAAGCGCAGCCGCCTGTCCACAGCCAATGTGGACAAGCTCACGTACATTAAAATAAACCAGGCATGGATCCCACAGGACTTGTGCTGAATAGTCAAGTATATCGGCAGCACCTAGCCATTGTTATACTCCAGCGCACTTTCTCTTTGTTTTCCTTTTTATATTTCCCAATGTTTTGGGGTCTTCCCAAATTTATAGAAAATAAATAAATAAAAACTACAATAATATTGTCCGGTTGTATTTATCTTTAACATAGCCAAAACAGATCCATCATAAACTCCATTGAAAGTCAATGGGGGATGGATCTGTTTTCTATTGTAACAGATTGTGTCGGAGAAATGCTGCGGTTTGCTCTCCGGTATCAGAACAGAATGCATTTTGGAGCGTTCCGTTCTGTTCAGTTACGTTTTGTCACCATTGACAATGAATAGGGACAAAACTAAAGCGCTTTTTTCTGGCATTGAGACCCTATGATGGATCTCAATACCGGAAAATAGAAACACAAGTGTGAAAGCAGCCTTAATAGTGTTATTCTGTACATGCCGAATGTCTAGTTTTCTGATCTCTCAGACATGGTGGTTGGAGACTAGTTGCCATCCACTGCACACAGAAAGTAGAAGAGAAGCAGGGTCATGAAGCTCAATAGAGAAAGGTATTGGTTGTGAATGTAATAGTTATGCTGAAATATAAATCTCCTATTTAGCTGTGCAGTTTCTTTAGGGTAAATGCATATGCTCAGGATTGCGTGTGGATTTGGATGTGAAAAATCCACACTGTAGGTCATATATATTGTATTTTATAATTCTCATGCACACGATGCAGACTTTTTCAGTACGGATTTTGACCTACGGTGCAGATTTTAAAATCCGCAGCATGTCAATTTATTTTATTTTTCCTGACCGGATTTTCTCCATACACTTCAATGGGGAAAGTTAAATACACATGTGAAAAATCCACACCAAAGCCGCATGCAAATCTACATGTAAATCCATACCAGTTGACCGCGTAGATTTCCCTGCGAACACCTGCGGATTTCAGTGCGGATTGTCCGCACATAAATCCTAGACGTGTGCATTTACCCTTAAGTGTTTCTCTTTGAGTCCTGTCTCACCGAGGCTGCTGCTCACACCTCCCCATCCCCTCTCCATACACATATATTGACATGTGGAATATGATCCTCCTGTGGAGCAGCTGGCGTAATTCCACATATTAGAAATTAGCAAGGAGAGGGTGGAGAGGTAAACAGCTGCTAACATGAGAACTAGACATTTCACACTGATAAAACATATTACATTTTTTGCGGTTGTTTAGGGGCAGGAAAACGGAAAGGATGGATTCGGCACATAACTGAGCCGAACAGAGCCCACGGGCTCCATAGACCATAATGGGGTCTGTTAGGTTGCCACTCAGAAGAACATTTTGGAGGCAGAGACAAATGTTGTGCATGCAGGACTTTTGTCTCTGCTTCAAAAATCTTCTGAGCAGAAACCTAACGGACCCTATTATAGTCTATGGGGCCCGTGGCCTCCGTTCGGCTCAGTTATGTGCCAAATCCATCCTTTCCGTTTTCCTGCCTCTAAACGGGGCAGGAGAACGGAAAGGCTGAACGGTGATGTGAACGAAGCCTAAAGTTACCATCTTTGTACCAGCATTTTATTCCATACTTTTCCATGTATTTCTACAGGGAGTGCAGAATTATTAGGCAAGTTGTATTTTTGAGGATTAATTTTATTATTGAACAACAACCATGTTCTCAATGAACCCAAAAAACTCATTAATATCAAAGCTGAATATTTTTGGAAGTAGTTTTTAGTTTGTTTTTAGTTTTAGCAATTTAAGGGGGATATCTGTGTGTGCAGGTGACTATTACTGTGAATAATTATTAGGCAACTTAACAAAAAACAAATATATACCCATTTCAATTATTTATTTTTACCAGTGAAACCAATATAACATCTCAACATTCACAAATATACATTTCTGACATTCAAAAACAAAACAAAAACAAATCAGTGACCAATATAGCCACCTTTCTTTGCAAGGACACTCAAAAGCCTGCCATCCATGGATTCTGTCAGTGTTTTGATCTGTTCACCATCAACATTGCGTGCAGCAGCAACCACAGCCTCCCAGACACTGTTCAGAGAGGTGTACTGTTTTCCCTCCTTGTAAATCTCACATTTGATGATGGACCACAGGTTCTCAATGGGGTTCAGATCAGATGAACAAGGAGGCCATGTCATTAGTTTTTCTTCTTTTATACCCTTTCTTGTCAGCCACGCTGTGGAGTACTTGGACGCGTGTGATGGAGCATTGTCCTGCATGAAAATCATGTTTTTCTTGAAGGATGCAGACTTCTTCCTGTACCACTGCTTGAAGAAGGTGTTTTCCAGAAACTGGCAGTAGGACTGGGAGTTGAGCTTGACTCCATCCTCAACCCGAAAAGGCCCCACAAGCTCATCTTTGATGATACCAGGCCAAACCAGTACTCCACCTCCACCTTGCTGGCGTCTGAGTCGGACTGGAGCTCTCTGCCCTTTACCAATCCAGCCACGGGCCCATCCATCTGGCCCATCAAGACTCACTCTCATTTCATCAGTCCATAAAACCTTAGAAAAATCAGTCTTGAGATATTTCTTGGCCCAGTCTTGACGTTTCAGCTTGTGTGTCTTGTTCAGTGGTGGTCGTCTTTCAGCCTTTCTTACCTTGGCCATGTCTCTGAGTATTGCACACCTTGTGCTTTTGGGCACTCCAGTGATGTTGCAGCTCTGAAATATGGCCAAACTGGTGGCAAGTGGCATCTTGGCAGCTGCACGCTTGACTTTTCTCAGTTCATGGGCAGTTATTTTGCGCCTTGGTTTTTCCACACGCTTCTTGCGACCCTGTTGACTATTTTGAATGAAATGCTTGATTGTTCGATGATCACGCTTCAGAAGCTTTGCAATTTTAAGAGTGCTGCATCCCTCTGCAAGATATCTCACTATTTTTGACTTTTCTGAGCCTGTCAAGTCCTTCTTTTGACCCATTTTGCCAAAAGAAAGGAAGTTGCCTAATAATTATGCACACCTGATATAGGGTGTTGATGTCATTAGACCACACCCCTTCTCATTACAGAGATGCACATCACCTAATATGCTTAATTGGTAGTAGGCTTTCGAGCCTATACAGCTTGGAGTAAGACAACATGCATAAAGAGGATGATGTGGTCAAAATACTCATTTGCCTAATAATTCTGCACTCCCTGTATAGAACAAAACACATTGTTTCACAATAACTCGAGGCATAAAAACAATCAAAAACTGTTTGCCTACTTTCAACCTAGGTTTCTCTTTTGTTAATTATTGATGCCATACAATGTCTCCTATTTTGATCTAGTGGGTCTTGCTTTTTTTTCAATTAAGAACCAAGAACTTGCTGAATGCGTTCCTCTTCTATAACGTTCTGACTCCATGCCTATTTTTAAACTTTATATAATCTTTCATGCTTTTCACACAGTGTAATATGTCATATTTTGATTGGGTGAGATAATAGTTATGGGTAGTTGATGTCAACCCAGAAGTTTCAGGTCCTTTGAATGCGAGGTTCTTATATCCATGTCTCATGACCATGAAAATCTTTCTAACAGAAAGCCATCAGTGGCTATGGAACCTTTTTATGGAACAGGTCTGTCAATCACTGTTACTTTGTGGAACGGAACAGTGATTGACAAGTGTTTTTCCCTAGAGCCCATGAATGAACTCAATGCTTTACAGCACTGGTCTCAAGTGGGCAGACTTGGCCGGAACAGAGAACACTATTTTGATGCAAAAGCAGTATTCTTTTTATGTATTCCACAAACATACAGACTATCCTTTAAATGTAACGCACTGAAAAGAGTTTGACGTTTAACTCTATCGCTGCATGTATCCTACATTCCTTAAATGTTTCTGTGCAATTCGTTTCCCTGAAATGCTGCAATTTTAGTGCACATCTAATGCATCGTATATTGAACTTTTAATGCAAAATGGTATGCCTGCACAAATTTAAAGAAGTTCCCCTCGATTTTATAGTGCAGAATGAAGAGGCAGGAGCAAATAAACCTGCAAAGCCTCATGCCATTGTATGTTCTCAATGACAGACGGTTAGCAAGAAGCAGGGGGAAGATAGTAGATGTTAAAGATACTGTTACACAACCCTGTTTTCAGGCCAATTATTGAAAATAAGTGTTTATAGGAATGCTCATTCCTGATTATTTTCCTGTATAAATGTGTCACTTAGCCAATCAACAAGCAAATACTTGGCTGATTGCCTCTTCCATTCAGAATGAAGGATACCCAATTATAGGCAACATATCTCCTTCTATAATCAGAATTGTGCAGCCGATATGGAACATATGGTACCTTAATGGGGAGGATCAATTATAGTAGCAGTCATTCTTCCTCCATATACTTTGCATTGACCAGCTGATCAACCCGTTTAATTTCAATAGCTGCTTGCCCTGCCTGAAGATCGGGCAGTTTTTATTGAGTAGCAGCAAAAGCAATTGTAGAGCTTACTGGACTTTTTAAAATGTCAGTAGCAGCCTTGTGTACCTTTTGTACTCATACTCAACTGCCCCTCATCGGTCCTTTCCAGCTTACTGGCTCCATAGCTCCCTTCATCAGTCTTCCAGACCTCATTCTGTTATCTTTCAAATGGAGTCACAGGCGCTGAGACGTCTTCCTTGCAGAAGTAATAGGGAGGACAGGGAGTTCAAACGGAGCGGTGGGGAGCAGTCGAGCACGAATTTTTCAACAGTCTGTGATCTAAAATGTAAAAGAATACAAACTATAACTCTAGGCAACCCCTTTAAGGCTGTCAGCCTTTCATAGCAGATCTATACAGTGTGATGACATCACCACTAGTGTTGAGCGCAAATATTCGTAATGCAAACTTTTATTTCGAATATCGGCACTTCGAGAGTTTGCGAATATTTAGAATATAGCGCTATATATTCGTTATCGTGAATATCGGCACTTCGAGAATTTGTGAATATTTAGAATATAGCGCTATATATTCGTAATCGTGAATATTCGAGATTTTTTTTTTCATCAGTAACCTCCCTTCTTGCTTGTGGGCCAATGAGAAGGCTGCAATAGCTTTGTCGGAGCTAAGCAACCTCCCTAGCAACCAATCGGAAAGGGGTCTACCCCTTTATTATATAAGAACCTCCCCAGCCGCCATTTCCTGCTGTTTTTTGCAGTTGTGAGAGAGAGAGGAGTGTTGTGCTTTGCTGTGTCATCACTCATTACATTAGATAGTTTATATATATTATATAATACAGATAGTTAGTTAGTGAAAGATACTCAGTGTAGCTTAGTTTGCAAATAGTGTAGCTGATAGGTTGCAGTGCAGGGTGTTAGGGACATTATATTTATTTTATGTATTTATTTATTTTATGCACTTATATAGCGCAACCATATTCCACAGCACTTTACAGAAATTATTAAGTTAGTTAGTTAGCTCAAATATATAATATAGATAGTTAATTAGAGGGAGATACTCAGTGTAGCTTAGTTAGTGAATAGTGTAGCTCATAGGTTCCAGAGCAGGGTGTTACGGACATTATATAGATAGTTAGTTAGCTCTAATATATAATGCAGATAGTTAGGGTGAGATACTCAGTGTAGCTTAGTTAGTGAATAGTGTAGCTCATAGGTTCCAGTGCAGGGTGTTACGGACATTATATAGATAGTTAGTTAGCTCTAATATATAATGCAGATAGTTAGGGTGAGATACTCAGTGTAGCTTAGTTAGTGTTTGCTGTTTTAGTGTCATTGTCTTAGGGTTTTGTGTGCTAGGGAGGGATTATTGTTATTTGTCTGTGAAAAAAACAAAAAAGACAAAAGAAAGTGTTTTGCTTGATGTTTTAGTGTAACTGTCTTAGGGTTTTGTGTGCTAGGGAGGGATTAGAGTCGTTTGTCTGGTTTTTGTCATTATCTTATGGTATTGTGTCTATTTGATTACATTTTTGCCCAATTAATCCAAACCCAATAAAGTTAGCACAAATTCCCTCTTTTTTTCATTCTATATTTTTTTGGTGTTTAAAAACGTTGTGTGCCGATTATGAGTGGACGTGGGCGTGCTGGCAGCTGTGTTAGGGGAGTCGGTTCCAGTGCTGGACCGCTGCCAGCACGGGGAAGCTCCTCTACCCATGGAGGGGTGGGCGCCGCTGGCTGGGGCGTCCGCCTCATCAGATAATTTTTTGGGCATGGCAGATGCCCTATTTCATCTCAGGATGCCGAGGCAGTAGTGTATTTTGTCTTTTGACACAAGCTAGTGGCACGGAGTCATCTGCCCCAGCTCTAAGCAGCAACAGCTCTCTGCCTCCTGCAATACCAGCCCTCAGCCCCCAAGTCTTGTCCCTGCTGCTGTTTCAGAGCGACAGTGAGAGGGACATCTTGGGGGATTTAATGCAGGAGAGTGAGCTGCAGCTAGGTCCAGATGCTCAAGACCTTTTGGAAGGTATGGAGGAGGAGGAGGAGAAGGAGGAGGAGGTGGTACCGCCTGTCAGTACCCCAGTGACATCCCTTCCAACTTGTGCGGGTGGTTTCAGCCACAAAACCCCTGCACCTATTCAGACCCGGGCATCAGCTGGGGGACAGCGGAGCCAGGTCCGGGGCTCCACGTCTGCTGACTCTCTCAGTCCCCCACTGGTCGACCTTGGGTCTGACAATGCAGGCGATGAAGAGGAGGGTGACCAAGAATAGGTGCCACCTCCCTTGTCAGGTGACAGCAGCACTGATGAGGAAGGTAGGCACCCGAGGCAAACTGTGCCCAGTGGCAGGAGCTCCACTGGTAATGGCAGCAGGAGACGGCTGCAGCAGCAGCAACAAGTGCGGCAGCAGCAGCAGGTGCTGCCTCCACCTGTGCACAGCGAGTCTGAACAGGCGCAAAACAGCACCACCCCATCTGACAGTATGTCAGTGCGCAAGTCGCCAGTTTGGGCTTACTTCACCCTGGCAGAAGACGATCAGACAATTGCCATCTGTTAGCCATGCCATGCCAGTGTGAGGAGAGGGAGGTCTGTTGCTCGGCTGGGTACCACTGCCCTTACCCAGCACCTGAGAGTCAACCACTGGCAGGAGTGGGACCAGAGGCAGGGTGGTCGCAGCAGCACCAGCAGCAGTGCGCAGGGGACATCAGCTTCTTCCACTGTCCTGCAGCCACCCCACCCCCTTCCAACAATGCATTCCCACTCCCCCACTCTTTCTCCTAAAGGTACTGATACCGGAAGCAAGACCTTTGCCTCCTCTGCACCTGCCTCTGTTACATGCACTGCCGTTCGGCGCCAGCCGGCGGTCGCCGAGGCATTTAAACGCACCACGGCCTACGGACCCGGGGACCGATGGGTTCGTTCACTAAATGGGCTCCTGGCAAGGGTTATCGACCAACATCTGCTGCCCTTCTATATGGTGGACTGCAATCCATTCCGGCAGATGTTGGAGCAGGCACAACCCAGATGGTGTGTCCCCAGCCACCATTTCTTTGCCAGGACCACCGTCCCTGCACTACACCAGCACATTGTGCTGAATGTATCCCTGTCGCTGGATCATGCTGTCAGCGACATGGTGCATCTGACAATAGATGCCTGGGCCAGCAGACATGGGCAGGGACGCCATATCAGCTTCACAGCCCATTGGGTGTCCCTCTGAGGCACTGGGGAGGGATCATCAGATGTGGCAGCATCTCAGTTTGTGGTGCCGCACCGGGGTGTCTAGGGTAGAACTGCTGCTCTATCTCAAGCCACTGTCTCCACTGCTGCTGAGCCCCCCAGCAAGCATCCCTGTAGCTACACAAGTGTGGGGGCACATGCGCTGCCAGGCCATGCTCCAGCTTGTCAGCTTAGTGAAACGGAGACACACTGGACCTGATGTTCTGGCTGCCCTCAATGCTCAGGTCCACAATTGGCTGACACCCCGAAGGCTCCAGGAAGGTATGGTTGTCTGTGACAACGGCAGCAACCTCCTCGCGACCCTCCATGCTGGCAGTCTAACACACGTGCCCTGGATGGCACATGTCCTCAACCTTGTGGTACAGAAGTTCCTACGCACATACCTAAGGTTGAGCGACATCTTTCATAGTATATGGAGGATTGCCAGCCACTTCTGATGCTCCCCAACTGCCACCGCTTCCCTGACCAAACTGCAGCAGGACAACTGCCTGCCACCTCACAGGCTAATTGTGGACAGTGTGACATGCTGGAGAGGTTGTGGGAGCAGGGATAGGCGGTGAAAGAGTACCTGCTGGACCAAGGCACTTCTGGGCCATCACTCCCCTTCATTACCAATTCGGAGTGGGGGCAGATACACCAGACCAATGCGGAGTGGGGGCAGATACACCAGGTCTGCCACGTGTTGGTCTCATTCGAGCAGGCAACCAAGATGGTCAGCGGAGAGCATGTCGGCCTCAATGACGTGCTCCCCATAGTATTCCTGCTGGACAGGACACTAAAATGCCTGATCGATGCTGGGGAGAGTGCCTTGGTGGAGCAAGAAGAGGCAACACTGCTCCACCAAGACCAGGCCCAGGACGAGGATGAATTTTATGAGGAGGTTGTTGACGACCAGGAGACTGGGCCTGGTCAGGAGGGAGAGCCGATGCTGGGGGCACCATTAGGCCGGGGGTGGGGCGACTCCCAGAGGGAGCAGCAGCAGCAGCAACAGCAACAGGAGGACAAAGACGTCCTGATCCCGGGCAGCCAAGAAGAGTCACAGCAGGCTGTCCTCTTCCCCATGGCTGCTCACATGCTGCGCTGCCTCTGGAGGGACCCAGGATCATGAAAATTAAGGAGAGGGATGATTTTTGGTTGGCCACCCTTTTAGACCCTACTGCCTCACGCTCCAGTTCTCCCCGCTCATCTCACTGAGCAGGTAGCTGGCCCAAGCACCTCTAGCTGAGCGGGTGATCTTATGGGTGAAATGAAGCTGTTCTACCAGCCTGCGCGATCCAGTAGAAGCAGCAGTCACCATCAGCGGCTGGCCCGCATGGTGGCTGACTACATGGAGTCCGTCGGTGCTTCCGACAGCATGATCTCTGACAACCCCATGGAGTACTGGGTTACCAGGCAGGACACCTGCCATGAGCTCGCTCAGTATGTGCTGGAGGTACTGTCTTGTCCCCCTCCAGCGTACTATCTGAGACATTCAGCATGGCAGGTGGGGTGGTCACAGATAAGCGGACCAGTCTGTCTACGGACTCTGTGGATAGACTGACATTTATCAAAATGAATGAGTCCTTGAAATTCTGTATATATTTCTGGATGAATTTATTTATTTAAGGATACATTTATTTATGTATTTCTGTATTGATGAATTTATTTATGTATTTATTTATTGATGGATGTATTTATGTATTTATTTATTGATGACTTTATTTATATATTTCTTTATTGATGAATTTATTTATGTATTTATTTATTGATTAATTTATTTATGTGTTTACTTATTATTGAATTTATTTATATATTTCTCTATCGATTATTTTTTTAATCTATTTCTCTATCGATTAATTTATTTATGCATTTATTTATCGATTTAATTAACTTTTTTTTTTTTAAATCGATGATTTATCTATAGATTCTAGCAGGATGGACCACATGTATATATCTATCTACCCCATCTCTCCCTGGAAGCCCTGCATTGTTTCCCCCTTCAGACATCTGCATTGTATAGGACGTTTTTCAAGTTTGGAAGAGCTATGTATAGGCCTTTTATTACATCATTACCATTTACCTGCTGCTGTCTGTCCTGATGAGTTTGGCCAAGCTATGTGTAGGCCTTATATTACACCATTACCATTTACCTGCTGCTGTCTGTCCTGATGATTTTGACCGAGCTATGTGTAGGCCTTATACTACACCTTTACCATTTACCTGCTGCTGCTATCTGTCCTTATCCTGATGAGTTTGACCCTGGACTAAAGGGGGCTTACTGAAACCTTATCAATTAAAATTACATAAAAACAAAACAATATAAAAAAACGGAAACACACATTAGAACTAAAAAAATATATTTATTTACAAACATGGCTTTAGGGTAACTTTTTTAGTTGGTGATGAAGGTGCAACATCTCCTGTATCCCTTTGCGGTGCAGCACCTCAATCTTCCACATCTGCCTGCACATCAGCTTCCGCATCTCATGCATGCCAGCTTCATGCTCCAGCTACATCTACCATTTTTCTTTTTATTCATCAGTGCTGTTAGGATTAAAAAAAATATGAAAATTACTTCCAAATCAGATTAAGAAGCATGGATATAGAATTATATTGCTATGTGCACATATTTACTCTCCTGGCGGGGGCTGGTGACAATCTCCTCCTCTTCATCGTCATCAGGAGCTGGGGGGGGGGGAATCTGGCAGCTGGGAGGGTCCAGCCTCTTCCACCTCCACCTTTTCGCGCACATCAGGTGGGGGTGGTGCCTCATGCTGCTGCTGCAGTGCTGGGAGGGTCCGGCCTGCTTTCCCTCCTCTTCCTCCTCATCCTCGGCGGACAACACCACCACCTCCAAATCCTCTGTCGAAGGCCTGCGACTGATGCAGAGAACAGGAACCCCTGTAATCACACAATGTTTAGAATTCAGACAAACAACTTAGAACTCATAACAAATGCAAATTAAGTGGGGTGTGTATCTAATGTAATGATGGACTTGGCCTTTTACTGGAATACAAAATGATGATTGCAGTTTATGTATATAGACACATACACACACAGATATATATATATATATATATTTATGTGTGTGAAACGTACAAAATCAGCCGGTAATGTATATATTCAGTTATGCAAATCAGTATTTCATCCCTTTACAAATGATTACTTAGTACCTGGTGTGACACGTAGCAAATCAGCCGGTTACATCTACATGCTAAACTAGGCCATGCCACTTTTGTGCATGCACAACACGTGAATATTACTTTGCCGATTTTTGCAATGAAGAAAATGGAGATCGCGAAATTGCGAATATATGACGAATATTCTCTCAAATCTACACGAAATATCGTAAATTCGAATATAGATCCTGCAGCTCATCACTAATCACCATGTGATCACACTGGGCACACATGGTGACATCAGCACTGATCCAAGCTCCCAGCATGATCACGTGGTGACATCATCACACTCCTTTGGTGGGTTTTCTTCAATCAAGATGGGAGCGGATGGCTTTTCCACGAGCAAGTGGATGAGGTGAGTATTTTCCTTTTGTCACCCACCATTTTAGGAAAAAGTGATTCATTACCACGAACTGCAAGGAAATTTGGCTTTGTGACAAATCAAATTTTTCCTGAAATTCAGATCGAAGTCGAATTTGGATATTTCGCTTTGCTCAGCACTAGTTATGATAATCTGAATTTTAACAAAATTTTAAAAAATATTTAGTATATATATATATATATATATATACAGTGCCTTGCAAAAGTATTCACCCCACTTGACTTTTTTCGTATTTTGTTACATTACTGCATTAATTTTAATGTTCTGTTAATATAAATTTGATGTGATGGATCAGAATAGTCTCAGTTGGTGAAGTAAAATAAGAAAAATATATAAATAAAACTATTGTTTAGAAATAAAAAACAGAAAATTGTCATGTGCGTATGTATTCACCCCCTTTGTTAGGAAGCCCATAAAATGCTCTGGTGCAACCTATTACCTTCAGAAGTCACATAATTAGTGAAATGATTTCTACCTATGTGCAATCTAAGTGTCACATGATCTGTCATTACATATACACACCTTTTTTGAAAGGCCCCAGAGGCTGCAATACCTAAGCAAGAGGCATCACAAACCAAACACTGTCATGAAGACCAAGGAACTCTCCAAACAAGTAAAGGACAATGTTATTGAGAAGTAAATGTCAGTGTTAGGTTATAAAAAAAATATCCAAACCGTTGATGATCCCCAGAAGCACCATCAAATCTATCATAACCAAATGGAAAGAACATGGCACAACAGCAAACCTGCCAAGAGACGGCCGCCCACCAAAACTCACGGCCCGGACAATGAGGGCATTAATCAGAGAGGTAGCATAGAGACCTAAGGTAACCCTGGAGGAGCTGCAGAGTTCCACAGCAGAGACTGGAGTATCTGTACATAGGACGACAATAAGCCGTACACTCCATAGAGTTGGGCTTTATGAGAGCGGCCAGAAGAAAGCCATTACTTTCAGCTAAAAACAAAAAGGCACGTTGTGAGTTTGCGAGACATGTGGGAGACTCCCAAAATGTATGGAGGAAGGTGCTCTGGTCTGATAAGACTAAAATTGAAATTTTTGGCCATCAAAGAAAACGCTATGTCTGGCACAAACCCAACACATCACATCACCCAAAGAACACCATCCCCACAGTGAAACATGGTAGTGGCAGCATCATGCTGGGGGGACGGGACTGGGAAACTTGTCAGAGTTGAGAAAAAGATGGATGGTGCTAAATACAGGGATATTTTTTAGCAAAACCTGTACCACTCTGTGCGTGATTTGAGGCTATGATGGAGGTTCACCTTCCAGCAGGACAATGACCCCAAACACACTGCTAAAGCAACACTTGAGTGGTTTAAGGGGCAAGCGCAAACCATCCAACTTGAAGGAGCTGGAGCAGTTTTGCCAAGAAGGAAGGGGCAAAAATCCCAGTGGTAAGATGTGGCGAGCTCATAGAGACTTATCCAAAGTGACTTGGAGCTGTGATTTCCGCAAAAGGTGGCTCTACAAAGTATTGACTTTAGGGGTATGAATAGTTATTAACCTTTTCTGTTATTTTGTCGTATTTGTTGATTGCTTCACAAAAAAACATCTTCAAATTTGCCGCCATGTTCTGTAAATTAAATGATGCAAATCCTCAAACAATCCATGTTAATTCCAGGTTGTGATGGAACCAAAATATGAAAAAAGTCAAGGGGGTTAATACTTTTGCAAGGCACTGTATATATTGTATACAGTCATGTGAAAAAATTAGGACACCCTTTGAAAGCATGTGGTTTTTTGTAACATTTTTAATAAAAGGTTATTTCATCTCCGTTTCAACAATACAGAGAGATTAAAGTAATCCAACTAAACAAAGAAAACTGAAGAAAAGTCTTTTCAAGATCTTCTGTAAATGTCATTCTACAAAAATGCCTATTCTAACTGAGGAAAAAGATAGGACACCCTCACATGTATTCCCTCTTAAATTGGCTCAGATCTCACACAGGTATATCACACCAGGTGCACATAATTAGTAGATCGTTACTCTGCATGTTGACTGAGGCTTGCCCTATTTAAACCTCAGACATTTAGTTTGGTGTGCTCCTGACTGTTGAAGTGAGAGTGAGCACCATGGTGAGAGCAAAAGAGCTGTCAGAGGACTTCAGAAAAAAGATTGTAGCAGCCTATGAGTCTGGGAAGGGATTTAAAAAGATCTCAAAAGATTTTGAAATCAGCCATTCCACTGTCCGGAAGATAGTCTACAAGTGGAGGGCTTTCAAAACAACTGCCAACAAGCCCAGGACTGGTCGCCCCAGCAAGTTCACCCCAAGAGCAGACCGCAAGATGCTAAAAGAGGTCTCCAAAAACCCTAAAGTGTCATCTCGAGAACTACAGCAGGCTCTGGCTACTGTTGATGTAGAAGTACATGCCTCTACAATCAGAAAGAGACTGTACAAGTTTAACTTGCATGGGAGGTGTGCAAGGAGGAAACCTTTGCTTTCCAAGAGAAACATCGAGGCCAGACTGACATTTGCCAGAGATAAAGTTGACAAAGACCAGGACTTCTGGAATAATGTTCTTTGGACAGATGAGTCCAAAATTGAATTATTTGGACACAACAGCAGAGGACATGTTTGGCGTAAACCAAACACAGCATTCCAAGAAAAGAACCTCATACCAACTGTGAAGCATGGAGGTGGAAGTGTCATGGTTTGGGGCTGCTTTGCTGCAGCAGGACCTGGTCAGCTCACCATCATAGAATCCACGATGAATTCTACTGTGTATCAGAAGGTGCTTGAAGAACATGTGAGACCATCAGTTAGAAAATTAAAGCTGAAGCGGAACTGGACCATGCAACATGACAATGACCCAAAACATACTAGTAAATCAACCAAAGATTGGCTGAAAAAGAAGAAATGGAGAGTCCTGGAATGGCCAAGTCAAAGTCCAGATTTGAATCCCATTGAGATGCTGTGGGGTGACTTGAAAAGGGCTGTACGTGCAAGAAACCCCTCAAACATCTCACAGCTGAAAAAGTTCTGCATTGAGGAGTGGGGTAAAATTTCCTCAGACCGATGTCGAAGACTGGTAGATGGCTACAAGAACCGTCTCACTGCAGTTATTTCAGCCAAAGGAGGTAACACTCGCTATTAGGGGCAAGGGTGTCCTATCTTTTTCCTCAGTTAGAATAGGCATTTTTGTAGAATGACATTTACAGAAGATCTTGAAAAGACTTTTCTTCAGTTTTCTTTGTTTAGTTGGATTACTTTAATCTCTCTGTATTGTTGAAACGGAGATGAAATAACCTTTTATTAAAAATGTTACAAAAAACCACATGCTTTCAAAGGGTGTCCTAATTTTTTCACATGACTGTATATTGCATATTCACTTGAGATTTTCTGAGTACAGGTGCAGACATTGTTTAAAATAAATAACATACTGCAAGGATATTAATATGAACACTTGTAGCCAAATAACACTAAATGTTGATTTCAATAGTTCAGATTTTTAATATACTCCATTGCTAATCAATTGGAAGATAGACCCTGATATATGCCCGTCTATTGTGAATGCATTTAATTATAGATAGGATTGAGAAAATAGAATGATTCAGCCCCGTCTTACCATGTTTCGAACAAGACGGCGAGACTGAATCTTATTTCCAACTGGTCAAACCGTACGGCCTATTTTGATAAGTTCACGCATTGTTTGTGCTTGCGCAAAATTGCTTTTACACAATAGCGAGCTGCCTTCGATCCTCAGATGGCAGCAAGTACCCTTATCAAGTTCCTATTTATATACTTAAGATGAGTTAATTTTTCATAACACATATGCTTGAAACTTTTGACATTTTATGCTTGCACAGAGTCACCAGATCAACATAGCTTGCAGGATAATCAGATTTAAAGGTCACTGTCATTCTGGGAAGGCTGGTTATAAATATTTTGAAATCTTATTTCTCTAATCAATATTTGTCATGCTGGGAAAATGTCCTTTAGACGTACACAAGACGCACTCTTCAACTTGCAAACAGATTTGCCTTTAATAATTGAAGATCTTCATTTGGTCACTCTATTAGACGCGTACGGAACCGAGCAAATATAATTTGCAAAATAAGGCTGAGGGGGAGGCAAGGTAATGGGGGAGGCAAGGTAATGTTATTAGTTTAACATATTGTCAAAGAAGCAATCTAGTCAATTGCAAGATGATTTCCTCTTGCTAGCTGTGTTATTGGTGTGTTAAATGCTACCGCCACGAATATTTTTTGAGCCCCTGGTAAGACAATGAGGCAATTAAGCAGTGCTGGATAAGTAATGAGGTGTACTGTAGAGCTGGCAACTTAATTTTAACGGGTGCTAAGGAATACACTCTGTGAGTGCCAGACTAGTACCAATGGAGGTAATTGACATAGGAAACTTCTGAACAGTAGTCACTAACTTTTCACACAACTTTGCATAAATCAATAGTATAGGCAAATAAACAATAAACCTTGTTATATATCCTATAGGAGAAAAATGCCTCTTTTTCTTCCTATCAGCTCTGCCCATATCCCAGATTCATAAACTACCATTCTCCCAATTTCTATGAATTCTCCTCTAATTCCATCATACAAGACCAAGGTATCCTGCAAGTAGTGTTGATCGCGAATATTCTAATCACAAGTTTTTATTGCGAATATCGGCACTTTGAGAATTCGCAAAGATCTAGAATATAGTGCTATATTGTCGTAATGTTGAATATTCTAGATTTTTTTTTCATCAGTACCCACACTGCTTCTTGCTTGTGGGCCGATGAGAAAGCTGCAATATCTTTGTCTGAGCTTGGCAACATCCCTAGCAACCATTAGGAAAGTTGCCTACCCCTTACTAAATAAGAAACTCCCCAGCCGCCACTTTCTGCAGTTTTGTTTGCAGTTCTGAGAGAGAGAGAGAGAGAGAGAGCAGTGTCACTGCTGTGCTCTGTGCTTTGCTGAGTCATCTGGATCCATTAGATAGTTAGTTAGCTTATATATATATATATATATATATATATATATAAAGATGAAGAGAGGACAGCACTCCAAGTAAAAATTAGTGGCCATCCACATGGGTGATTAAAGACCACTAATTTTTACTTGGAGTGCTGTCCTCTCTTCGTCTTTGTTCATTTGGGGTAAGCAGCTACATCCCTGGACCTAGCACCCATACTGTCTGCATCCGGTGCCGCCATTATTTTCTTTATTTTATATATATATATAATACAGATAGTTAGTGGGAGATAGTCAGTGTAGGTTATATCCTGATATAGTGTAGCTGATAGGTTCCAGTGCAGGGTGTTAGGTAGTGTGATAGGAATGACTGTGCTGTAATAGAAATTAGTGTCTTTGTCTTTCGTCTTTTGCAATATGTGCATATTACATTGCCGATTTTCGCAATCAAGAAAATAATGACTGGAGTGCAAAAATTCTTGAATTTTCAAATTTATGGCAAATATTAGGCCAAAAATGTGCGAAATATCGTGAAAACGAATATTGCCTATGCTGCTCATCACTACTGCCAAGTCATTGAAGGGTCAAATAACAAGATCTTTTATAGGTCTAAGAAGAGGGAAGGGGGAGAAGGACAGGCACAGACATGGAGGCTGGATCAGCTAATAGTAAGTGTTCTATCTCACTCCAAATGCTTTATTCACATCTGTACTGCTCAGTACGCATTCTATTGTTCTATATGGTGCATCTAAGTGATTATGAACTAATTAAGAGTTAAAGGGGTTGGCCAGTTTCTGGCTACTGTTTATCAATGAGTATGATAAATTACAATATGGTACTTACTAATATAGTCTTTGTGATGTTGTGCGCCATTTTCAATATTTCATGAGCCATGCCCCTCTGTTGGGCATGTCTTTATGGACAGCGATCCTGTCCATAAAATGACTGCCCAAGGAAGGTCATATCACTAGTCATTTAGCCTTCTCCATTCGAATACACTGCACCTACTGTCTGCACTTGTTCAGCTGGGCATTTAGTGCAGGTGCCCTGTGCTTGAATGGAGGAAGATGATTTTTGTGCCAGGTCACATGACCCTCCATCAGCGGCCATCTTATGGACAGGAACTCTCTGCGGACAACACAGAAGATTTGCCCAACAGGGGCTGTGGCTTATGAAATATAGCAAACAGCACAGAACATCAACAAAGGCTATAATAGTAGGTGTCATATAGGCATATTACATGCACTTTAGTCAACAGTAGCCAGCAAGTGGCCAATAGTGCTGAGCGGGAGGGGCAATATTCGAATTTGCAATATTCAGTGAATATTTTGTAGAATATTCGTTATATATTCGCGAATTCGAGAATTTGCTATTATTTTCTTGATTGCGAAAATCGGCAATGTAATATTCATGTAAAGCGCGCGCAATACAGGCGGGGGTTACTTATGCTACATTTTACAAGCTGCTAGATGTTTCCTAAGACTGTAGAAAATGGTTGGCATGGCAGAACATTAAAAATTGCTTTATATGCAGATAGAGTGCTCCAATATATTCTAGATTGCGCTAATCGGCAATTAATGATGCACATATTTTGGTGCAATACGTGAAACTTCAAATTTTAGCAGGTCTGACTACATATTACTGATTGGTGCACTAAGTATTGTAGCATGTATGTATGGACAGCAGAACCTATCACACTACCTAACACCCTGCACTGGGACCTATCAGCTACACTATATCAGGATATAACCTACACTGACTATCTCCCACTATCTGTAATATATATATATATATATATATATATATATATATATATACAGTACAGACCAAAAGTTTGGACACACCTTCTCATTCAAAGAGTTTTCTTTATTTTCATGACTATGAAAATTGTAGATTCACACTGAAGGCATCAAAACTATGAATTAACACATGTGGAATTATATACATAACAAAAAAGTGTGAAACAACTGAAAATATGTCATATTCTAGGTTCTTCAAAGTAGCCACCTTTAGCTTTGATTACTGCTTTGCACACTCTTGGCATTCTCTTGATGGGGTTTACTTATACATTTTATTCTTCCTTGAAATGTCTGGCACAGGCCGCCGTGCTCCCAGCTAGGCAGGAATCAATGTGCTTTTGATAAATGTATTATGTCATACGTTTATTAGGCTCATGCACAATCTCGTATGTTTCAGTAAGTTCCTCATGGTAAGGAAATATATGTTTTAATATGGGCAGGTTTCTCGGTTGGTCTGTTTTGGATTTCTCAGAGTCTCTTTTCGGACGACATTGGTAAGCCTTCTAGTCATAAACTTTCACTGATCACGGGTTCTTTTCGGAGCTTCTAGATGTTACGTTTCAGTCTGGGTGTGTTTTGTTTGGTCACAGAGGTACGGTGATGGTATCAGTCAAGTCACTGTTCCCAGATACCATTAAACACGTATTTTGTTCTACAGCTATTATGTCTCACGGGTCTGACATTGTGGATGCTTCTGTGGAAGAAAATGGTTCTAGGATGTCGGAATCTGGCAGCGTTCCTTCACTACGGAACTGGACTATCCCAAGACTCATATCAGAATTAACTAGGAGGGGTATTACTTTTCCAGCTACTGCACGAAAGGCGGAACTTTATCGTCTTTTAGTGACGGCCCCTGCTCAGTTAAATCAGGAGGAGGTGTCTATGGTCACAGTCCATACTTCATTATCCTAGCTGTATGCTATGTTAAATAATGTCACAACTTCCTTAACAAATATGCAAGCAAGGTTGGAGTCAGTGGAGTCTAGGGTGACGGCTATGTCCAGCTCATCTCCTGAGGTGTTACCGCAATTGTACCTGTAGCAAGTACGTTTGGTGGTATTGCTAGTTCACCTAATGTCACTCCGGCACATTTTATCCCTCCCAATATCAAGAAAGATATCTTGGAGGGTAGGGATGGGAATCTGGCGTCTCTGTTCGCTTTTTATCTGAGAATAGAGTCATTGCGTGTGGTGATGTGTCTGCTATTCTCAAGAGTCGGGATCATAGATTGAATAGGAAATTGACCATCCCCGAATTTGTATTGGCTTTCAGCCTATTCAGGGATGTTGTGTGCTCTACCCGACCTGAGAGAAGAGAGTAATTGGATCTCTATATGTTTAGAGTTACCGAGTTGGGATAAAAATATGCAGGATGTGCGTTTTATGACTATCATTGCTCGTTCTCCACCAAAGCGGCAGCAGCGCTGAGTCAATTTCAGTTTTCAGTCAATTGGGCAATGTTAGATACCGAATTGTTCTGCAGGCATTTCGCAGGGCTTAAAGCTCCTGCCTGCTCGTCATGCCAATCTATATTCCATTCATCAGAGTGGTGTCACAATGTAGCTACCCGTGCTGCTCTCAGTAAAACTACTCCGTTAGCTGGTCCGTCAGACAGCAGTAGAAATGCAATTTCAGTAGATAAGCTCGGTCGTCCAGTCAAGTATCTGGGTAGATGGCAAATTTGCAATAATTACAATTTAGCAAATTGTAATTATGGTCAATGTCGGCTCCTGCATATTTGTCTTAACTGTTTCAGAGCGCATCCCAAAGTGACTTGTACATTAAAGGCAGATAAAAATTACATGAGTGTTATTAATGTGGATTCCTTGCAGTTGCTTTTACTGAAACATCCAGATCCATGTTTTGCTGATTTCCTTTTTTCTGGTCTTAGTTCAGGGTTTCACACTGGCCTGGTGGCTCTACCAGAACTTACTTTTGAGTGTAAAAACTTACAATCCGCGGGTAAAAGTCAGTCTTCAATAGACAGACTTTTACAAATTGAGTTAGACAAAGGCTTCGTTATAAGCCCCTTTTCAGTTTCTCTGTTTGATCGATGGAGAGTTAGCCCGGGAGGGGTGGTAACAGGGAAATTCAGCAAAAAAGAAAGGATGATATATGATTTATCCGCTCCACACGACTCGCATATCCTTAGCCTCAACTCCCTTATTCCTGCCGAGGAGGACAGTATGAAGTATGCATCCATCGCTCAAGCAATCACAATCATTTTACAGTTAGGTCCAGGTACAGCGTTGTCTAAAGCTGATATTTCAGACGCTTTTAAATTACTCCCGATCAAATCCGAACTTTGGCAATGGCATGGGATTAAATGTAGAAATAGCTATTACTTCGCCACCAAACTCACCTTCGGTTCCCGGAGTAGTCCTTGGATGTTTGATGAACTGGCAAAAGCGTTGCATTGGATCTTAGAGCATACATGTCTTTGCCAGCATGTCATCCATTATTTGGACGACTTTCTCTTGATCGAATCACCAGGGGGTCACTCGAGTAACTTGCAAAAACTGTTAGCTTGTTTTGCTCAGTTGGGTGTTCCAGTAGCCCCAAACAAGGTTGAGGGTCCATTCTCGGTCCTTACTTTTTTGGCTATTAGATAGATACACAAAACATGAGAAATTATCTAGGATTAGGGAAATTATACACAAATTTACCTTCAGTAAGGTATCTTGTAAGGTTGAGTTACAATCGTTGTTAGGTATGTTGAATTTTGCCATGCATGTAATTCCGCAAGGTAGATCCTTTATTGCACGGTTGTTAGCCCTCTTAGCGACAGCTCCTTGTCAGGACAGTCTGGTCTATTTGGACTGAGAAGCTGAAGCGGACCTTGTGATGTGGCAAAAATTTTTAGATCAGTGGAACGGTATCTCCATGTTCATTCCGGTGACTTCAAGGAGTTCATTGCTAGTCTTTGTAGCAGCTACTAGTAATGGTTTTGCAGCTATTTTTGATACGCCTTGGTTAGCGGAGACATGGCCAGTTGAAGTAGCAGCATGTACAGGTTTCATTCAGTCATCGGCCTTTTGTGTATTATACCCCATAGTGGCCACAGCATATGTTTGGGGTAGTTCCTGGTCTAACCGGATGGTAATGTTCAGTTCCGACAGTCCGGCCACTGCAGATATTGTTATTAGTGGCAAGTCAAAATCGGCATACGTAATGTCATTGATGCGCCGCCTAGTACAGCTTTCTCTACAATTTAATTTCTATTTCAGCTGTTCCTACATATGCGCTACGACTAATACTGCAGCCGACGCCTTGTCCAGGGCTAATTTCTACCTTTTTTCACAGGTCATGACCAAAGCAGATCTTGGGCCAACACCATACCCTCCGCATTCGGAGTAGACACCTGGACACTGCCCGCCAGTTAATAGTGAAATCCCTTTCACCCAATACCATTAGAGCTTATAACACGAGGTGGCAATTGTTTCTTACATTTCAGCATATACATCCCTAGGGAAATATGTCTTTCATTAATCATGTTCTCGCATTCATTGGATATTGTCACACGGAGGTACATCTGAGTCATAGTACTGTCAGATCTTACAAAGCGGGTGTTCAGCATTTTTCTTCTGTTTCACATCCTGAAATCGGTTCATTGTTCTCTGTGCAGGTGATTAAAGCCGCGTTACGAGGGTTCCGAAATAGCCGTGTTAGTGATAACTACCTATTTCAGGAGAAGTTTTCAGACAGATGTCAGACTTGCTGGACAAGAACCCCTTTGGAGTACTTCATAGTCTGGTTATTAAAGCGTCCATTTACCTAGCGTTTTATGGCTTCCTTAGACCAGGGGAGTTCACATGCACTACACTCAGCAGTTAATTCCCCACTGTCAAACAGCTAGTTCCTGACTCTGAAGGGTACACTCTGGTTTACCTGTCACCAAAACTTCTCAGGTCAGTCCACCTACAGATGTCAGATATTTCCGTACGACCCACCGCTGGTGTCCAGTTCAGGTGTTACATCAGTTAAACACTTCTCTGCCAGACCGTAGTCCAGATAGTCCATTGTTACCGCTTCCCTCAATACCGCTGTCCACGTCTCAGTTTGTGTCCCATGTGCGTCTATTGGCCACCAGTTTAGGTATTGAACCAGCCTCCATATCCGGGCATTCCTTTAGAATAGGCGCAGCTTCGGCGGCTAGCAAAAACAAAGTACCCGCTCACATAATACGTAAATTAGGCCGGTGGCGCTCATCTTGTTTTCATAGATATATTCCCAATCCTGAACGAGAAATTTCATGTGCTTTTCAGAATTTGCTTTTGTGATTTGTTAATAAAATTTTCTGGATATCATGCTGTATCTTTGCCCTCTTTCAGGTATACTCTCGACAAAGCGGTCATGGCACATTTTAGCCCGTTTGAGTTCTCCAGGGGTTTGCATATGTCGATAAGTTAACTCGGTGTACCGTGGCCCTGACCACAAGTTTTAATGCCAATATGTTGGCCTGTATTTGTGGGAGGGGCCTATTGCCCTTATAACCGGTATCTTACCATGGGGGGGCAGCGCTTCGTTCCGAGCTTCCCCTTCCTGCCCACCCTCTTTTGTCTACTTTACACAGGCAGGGTATGCCCTCTTTCAGGTATACTCTCGACGAGGCGGTCATGGCACATTTCAGACCGTTTGAATACACCAGGGGTTTGTATATGTCGATAAGTTAACTCGGTGTACCGTGGCCCTGACCATAAATATATATATATATATATATTTTTTTTTATTATTATTATTTTTTTTTTACACTGACCAAAAATATAAACGCAACACTTTTGGTTTTGCTCCCATTTTGCATGAGCTGAACTCAAAGATCTGAAACATTTTCTACATACACAAAAGACCCATTACTCTCAAATATTGTTCACAAATCTGTCTAAATCTGTTTTAGTGAGCACTTCTTCTTTGCTGAGATAATCCATCCCACCTCACAAGTGTGGTATATCAAGGTGCTGATTAGACAGCATGAATATTGCACAGGTGTGCCTTAGACTTCCCTCAATAAAAGACTACTCTCAATAAAAGACTACTATAAATAAACCTGATCTGGCCGCCATTTTACATTCTGTCCTTTGTCAGTGTAGAGAGAGGTTGCTGTGTGGAGCAGGGCCAGACTGTTAGGGATACCAAACGCTAGCTAATAGGGCCACAAAAGTCCTTTTAAGGACTGGTATAGGTGTGATATCGATAGGTGTGATATACTGAGGGGTCTGCTATACTTAAAATATACTTTCTAACATAGAAAGTATATTATAGTGCATTTGTATTGTGCAGCAGTTGTGTAGAGTTCTGTTGCAACACCGCAGCTATATAAAGGGACAAACGCTACTGCAACTGGTGTAATTTACCTGTTGCCCCCCAAAAAACTGATTGAGGGGTGTGATATACCTATAATATACTTTCTAACATAGAAAGTATATAGTGCATTTGTATTGTGCAGCATTTGTGTGCGGTTCTGCTGCGATACCGCAAGTTTATAGAGGGACCAGCACTATTGGAACAACTATTTGCAACGGGTGTTGTATACCTGTTGCCCCCCCAAAAAAAATGATTGTGGGGTGCAATATACCTGCTTCCACTAAAATACTGATTATGGGGTTTGATATACCTGCTTCCACAAAATACTGAATAAGGGGTTTGATATACCTGCTTCCACAAAATACAGATTGAGTGTTGCGATACACCTTCTTCCACAAAATATTGATTATGGGGTTCTATATACCAGCTTCCACAAAATACTGATTAGGTGTTTGATATACCTGCTTCCACAAAATACTGATTAAGGGGATTGATATACCTACTACAACAAAATACTGATGGTTGGCTGCAAGAATGATCTCATATCTGAAGTGAATAAGAAATTGTTAAATCGCCCTCTTCTTGCTGGTGTGGTAGGACTGGTACCCGCACCTGTTTTGCTGTGGGTGGAAAATCCTTTGCCAGCGCCCGCGAAAGCAGAATGCAGCATCTCTCCCAGCAAGGCTGGAAATGCTGCATACTGACAGCCCTCTGTGATGCTGGTAACATGTCCGCCATTTTGTGTTTGTACCGGGGGTCTAATTACGTTCCCACACAGTACTGATACTTTCCCTTTATGCTATGATAATAAGGCAAGGTTCTGGACGAGGCCGCTTTTTTCAGGGCGATAACTCTGTATTATGAGGTCATTAGGGTGTACTAGCCAATATCAGGGCATACTAGAGACAGTTTAGTACCCCTAGCCCTGCCTCTGCATTGGCAATGCATTAGCACGACTGTGGATGCGACTGTTGCGGGCGCTGGCAGAGGAATTTCCACCCACAGCGAAACAGGTGTGGGTACCAATCCTATCGCGCCTGCAAGAAGAGGGCGTTTTAAAGATGTGTTGGTCACTTCGGATATGAGATATTTCTTGCAGTCAACCCATTGTCAGCCGGATCCAGCCTCAGGGAACGCCTAGTCAAACAGGTGTCCAACTACATTGGGTTAAAGGCCAATGTGGACGCTCTGAGAAGCGAGGAACACCTGGACTACTGGGTGTGCAGGCCTTGCCTCTCGTCGAGTGTCCTGTCTGAAAGGATGTTCAGCACAGCAGGGGGTATCGTGACCGATAAGCGCACTCGCCTAGCTCACGACAGTGTGGACTACCTCACATTTCTAAAAATGAATGAGGCATGGATCTCGGAGTAATACAACCCCTATGACGACCACGTGTAATTAAATTTCCTCATGCCAGACCACAAATTTCCGCCATCACCCAGAACAAAGAATGGTCCTTGTCTTATGTATATACAGCGGCATAAAAGGCCTTTAATGTCAGGTAAATGCCTAATGTTTTGGTCCTCTACTCCACTGGCCTGCAGTAAAATTGTTATTCAGTGACCACCTAATGTACCTCCAGCCACATAATCACTTGTTCTTTTCTGTCAGGTGAATGCCTAATTTTTGGGGCGTGTACTCCCGTGGCCTAAAATAAAATTTTAAGGCTCCAACAGGGCACATTTTTACGAGTTTCCCTTTAAGACGCATACAAATGGCCAGTGATTAAAATACATATTTTTTGTGGGAATTTTTGTCATTGATCCCCCTCTAGTATGTCACTGTCCATGTTGTGGGGCTATTTGTGCACTTCTAGTAAGTATTTGGTGGATGCAAATATGACCTGAAGGTTTTTCAGGTTCGCCTGCTATTAAAGTGAATGTAGCCTGCCGTGAACGTGCGGTTTGCGAACATTTGATGTGTGTATTCGTCCATCACTATTTGAGAGTAATGGGTCTTTTGTGTATGTAGAAAATGTTTCAGATCTTTGAGTTCAGCTCATGCAAAATGGGAGCAAAACTGAAAGTGTTGTGTTTATATTTTAGTTCAGTATATATATATACTTATACATATATATATACTGATTTGTTTTATAAAACAGATTTCTATGGGTTGCACCTCTGTTTCTCCAATATAGTGCTCTAACTACATTGTAGAGGCATAAAGTTGAAGTCATCTGACTTCTGAAAATAAATGGGCCCCAATTCAATAAGCTTTACATTTTGGATCACTACTGGACCCTACCTTCCCTTGTGCAGTTACCACCTAATGAGAACCTGTCACAATGAAAAGGTAATGCAATGTGCAGGCAGTATGTTATACAGGAGGTGAGCAGATTCATATATAGTGTTATGGGAAAATATTTAGTATAACTAGTAATTTATTCATTGGAATCTGCTTATTCCGAGCTAAGAAGTTTGGTGGGTGGTCTTACTCAGTGATTTAAAGCCTTCCTTTTGTTATTATGCATGCAAAAATAGTTGTCAGTCACAGACTATGACCGGAGAGCAAAGTTTTGAAAAATTTGATTCGGCAGCTTCGCCAAGAAATACAATTTGTTCCGAATTAATTTGTCACAGATCGGTATAAATCTGGTATAATCAGACCAATCTGCCTAATAATATTCTTCCCACTTGGTGGCGCAATCTCAGTGTGAATGCTTGAAAGTGAAACTGCTGGGAGAGTGCACGGAGAATGAAGGGAGAGTGTATTACTATGCACATCAGTGTGCAGTGCACCAAGATTCATAGCTAATCCGTTCTGTTAGCGGTAGATTGAGGCTACGTCTACGCGACAATAAGTCGCGCGACAGATAGGGCACAACTACACTGCAACATTTGTAGCGCAACATTTTGTTGCACTAATGTCGCGTGACAATTTTTATAATGGCAGTCTATGGTGTCGCACTGCAACATGCAACATGCTGCGATTGCGACGCAACAGTCGCAGAAAAATCCATCTTGAATAAAAATTGTCGCGCGACATTAGTGCAACAAAATGTCGAGCGACAAATGTTGTCATGTAGACGTAGCCTTACTGTGCATCAGTGTTACAGGTCAATGTTACCGTCAGGTCTAATTTATCGCTGCAGACTTAAATGTGCAGTGCACTAAGATTCAAGTAGTCAGCAACAGTGGCAGTAACAATGTGTACCAAAATGTATAGTTAATCCCTTCTGTTAAACATAAAGAGATGCATACTGCACTCTTCAGTAAAGCAAAAAAAAAGGTGCAGGCCCCTGCAGAATCTGTGTCCAAATGGAGGCAGAAATGGAGGCAGCAACAAGAAAGTAGTGGTGAAAATGTTCTTTTAATCCATGTTCTTGCGGTCCAAACAAATACTTTTTAATCTCTTCTGTTAGCTGTCAAATTACTGTGTGTCAGTATTACAAATCAATGTTACTGTCAGGTCTAATTTGTCACACTGTACATAACTGTGCAGTGCACCATGATTCAAGTAGTGGGTGGCCCATGACAGAGAGGGGAGGGTGTTATAATCAGCCGTGGCAGTAGCCGTGACAGTGGTGGAGCCATGACAGAGTGTGGATGGTGGCAGGAGCAGTGGCAGTAAGGCAGTGTTCACATCATTTATTTTTCTATTCTGATCCATGAGCTGCTACTGGCTAACGTGAAATTTACACTGCAGAGTCAACCTGTCCATCTGCTGCACTAAGAAATCATTGACCACCTTCCTCTGCTCGTACAGATGGTCTAACATACGGAGCGTGCACTTCAAACAGGTGGAAACGATGCATATCAGGCGATGTTGGGGAAGAGCCTTTTGCACGGTAAGAGTGGGTGAAGTGCATACACATTTTTTACAGCTCTTGCAGGTCAGTGGCAGACTTGAGGAACCGCTTGACAACGAGGTTGAAGACATGTGCCATGCAGGACGCATCGCCAACAAAATGTTCTTCCCGTTAGTCGATGGGAAGAAAAGATAGCTTCCTTCTGGCATTGACGAGTCCTGACTGCTGGTTAGGGGGTGTGAGCTAGTGGGTGATGCAGCGGTTGTTGCATTAGGCTGTAACACTAAATGAGTGGCACTGTTTTCACACACCGCTTTATTGTGACGCACCGTGTGCTTATGCAGGGCCGTCATGACAACATTAGCACCCTGCCTGTGCCTCACCTTCTGCCCACACATCCTGCATCCACGCTAAGGTCCCACAGTGACTTGGTGAAAAATTTCCACACTGCCAAGTATTGCATGTTCCCTCCACCACTACACAATGCCTACCTGCCACTGATTTTATGAACCCTGCCAGTGTGTTCCTCACAGAGAGTCTCCCAAGTAGCAGACAGTGTACCCCTCCCACGTTTGGCTCCAGATCTCTTACTGCTTCCACCCTGCTGTCTCATGAGAATGTTGCTACCCTGTTGTCTCATGGGCACCCTGATACCCTAACCCACTGATGATAATGATGCCCCTTCTTTATCTGGCTTACACAGAGAATCGGCTACATCCTTATCTACCAATGTTTGGTCGTCACTTGTGTCACACTCACCTCTCTTGCATGGGTCTCTGACCTCTCGCAACATGTGCTCCCACCCAACTGTCATCATCAGTAGTTGCACACTTTGAGGAGTCCGCAGCTGACCTCTCCTCCAAGTCTGGGCTTGCATGTAACTGCTGTATGTCCTCACAAAGCTCATTATTGCTGAAAAGCGGAGCAGAGCCAGCAGCTATTATTACTTGGCTTATCAGGACAGGTGAGCGCATAGAGGCAGTTCCTGGACCACGCCAACTAATGGTGGTATCTGAGGAACCCACTGATTCCTGGCTGTGCGTATCTCTTGTCACTTGAGATTATTGTGAAGAATGAGTCAACCATTCCAGTACAGCTGGATTGTTAGTCAAAATATGACCACTGGATAACAGTGACTACTCTGGCCTGTTGCTGCGCCTGCTAATACCCCAACTTCTTCTCCTGCTACTTGTGCTGGCTACAGCATCATTTTTTCCACTGCCCATTCCTTGGGAGGGCCCAGGATACGGTCTCTTGAACATAGTGTATAACTATCAATGTTGGTGCACTTGACAGTGATGCACATTGTGATATATTACACCTGCCTTTAATAATGAGGCACAGTAACTGTATCACTAATAGAACAGATTAACTGTGAATGTTGATGCACTTGACAGTTGTACACATGGCGATATATTACACCTGCCTTTAATACTGAGGCACTGTAACTGTATAACTAACAGAATAGATTAACCATGAATGTCAGTGCACTTGACAGCGATGCACACAGTGATATATTAACATAGTAACTTAGTAACATAGTTTATAGGGCCGAAAAAAGACATCTGTCCATCTAATTCATACTGTCATCCTGCCTTTAATACTAAGGCCCAGTTACTGTATCACTAACAGAACAGATTAACTATGAATGTTGGTGCACTGTGCAGTGATGCACACGGCAATATATTACATCTGCCTTTAATTCTGGGGCCCAGTGACTGTACCACTAACAGAACAGATTAACCTATAATGTTGTTGCACTGCACACTCTCCCTGCAGTCTCCCTGCACTTTCCCTACACTCTCCCTGCAGTCTCCCTGTACTTTCCCTACACTCTCCCTGCAGTCTCCCTGCACTTTCCCTACACTCTCCCTGCAGTCTCCCTACACTCTCCCTGCCTAACACTGTCCCTAGTGCATGAGCGCTTGCCACGTCTCTCTCTATGGTTAAATTCCGCTTCGAACACTAATTATGACTATGCACCTGACTGTTTTGCTCATGAATCAGGGAGTTTAATAAACTAAATGCAAGTTTTACAGAATATTTTCCATCAAAGCTATCTATCAAACTGTTCATCTCCTCCTACTATAAGATGCTGCCTGCAGATTGCACTGCATTTTCATGGTGACTGGTTCTTTTGAAGACATGATGAGTCTTTGTGCTTTGCACCATCAATTTGGGATCATATGTAGACTTACCTGCGAGAGGTGTGTTCATTCAAATTTCGAGGTTTCCATTAAATCTCAAACTACCCCATAAGTCCAATTGGCTCTGATTTAATTCATCTACAGGCAGTTCATCAGCATTGTATGAGCAGGTTATTGCCTCATCTCTTTGTTAAAAGAGAAGATTAGCAACCCTTTGCCCAGAGAGACAGTCATGAAGTCTAATTCTCCATCTAATGTTGCTTTGCCTGCCATTTTTATGGATGTATTTATCCATTGTGGGTTTGTTTTATGTAAACCAAAGTTTCACATTCTTTACAATTTATCTTACTTCACATTGTGATAAAATGTGAATTCTCTGTGCTATAGAGAATGAAAAACTCATAGAAGATAACATCTTTCTTTACTTACTGCTTGCCCTTTGGGATTTATAAAATCTAATAATAAGACAGCATTTACAATTTATTTATTTTTTTCCGACTGCCTAATCCCTTGTTTTTTCCTGGGATGAATTTTCATAAAAAACTGTCTCTTTTACAGAGTGTGCCATGTGCTAATAATGTATCAGGGTTATTACTTTGTTGTTCTGCACTCCAGTCCTCCATTCCTAATGTTCACGGGAATATAAATCAATGGAAAGAATTGACTCTATAAAGAAGGTGTAAAATGAATTTAATCTTTGTGACTGGACTCATGTACGAAATTCAAAAAGGGACAGAGACCAGGAGGGTCATCTTCTTCGTCAGACTTTCACTAGTGTTGAGCAAAGCGAAGCATTCGAAACAGAATTCTGTCTGAAGTTTAGGAAAACTTTGATTCTAACCGAATGCGAGTTCTCTAGCGCTTTGTGATAACGAATCAGGTTTTCCTAAAATGGCTGCTGCACGTGTTACGAAGCAAAACTAATTGCAAAGGAGACAAACCTGGGCACGCAAGTTCACCCATAATGCTGTGCAGCCAGCCAATCCGCAGACAGCCATCCTCTTTGATGTCCCAGCCCTATAAAATCCTTATCTGGCGCAGTCTCCACAGTTTTCCTGTTTGCTGAGCATAGGAGAGACGCAGCAAGCGCTCATGCGCTAGGGACAATGTTGCTGAAAACAATTATTAGATTATTGGAGAGGGAGAGTGCAGGGAGAGTGCAGGGAGAGTGCAGGGAGAGTGCAGGGAGAGTGCAGGGAGACTTATTCTGTGTCAGTTTTATTTATTTATTCCTACATTTAATTATTCCTATATCAGACGTAAACTAACATATGTAATTCAATAGCAATAAGATGAAGCCTTTATTATTCCAGTGCCAGCGTGCCAACTAGTGTTGAGCGAATCAAACTTTGGATACTAGATCCAAAGTCGATTCGTTCACAACTTACTTTGAATGCTGAATGGAGATTGTCTCCATACAGCCTCTAAATTTATGGGCTCCGGCAAGGCAAATTCGTTATTAACCGATGTCTTGCGGGACTTCAGTAAATAACTTAGTGATTTGATTTTTAAACTTTAAAATCATTTTAAAACATGGATCATAATTTGGCCTCGGTACCGAGGTACCAGCCAACTTCGGACCCATGATTTAAAATGGTTCTAAAGTTTAAAAATCAATAACTGAGACTTCGGTGATAACTCTGTTCACCTCTCCGGAGCCCATACATTTTAATACTGTTCGGGGAGGGGTCTCCATATAGCATTAAAACAAAGTTACGAGTGAATTGACATCAGATATAGGATCCGAAGCTCGATTAGCTCGACACAACTGCCAACCAATACCATCCAGTCTGAAACCACTTAGGGGGGGACAGGTCTTAATGATGAGCATCCTCATCTTTTACTGGCTTTACTTCTTCCAAATCATCCTTCAAAGTTTTTATGTCCTAGAAAAGTCAGCAAGATGCAGAGAGAGGAGGAGCTGGATGGTCTTGATGACACATTCCCATCAATATTAGATGAGGTGGAAAAGGAGGAAAAGCAGATGATAGAAGAAGGGCTCTCACCTTTAGGGCAGGAAAGCGCTGGGTTTGGAGAAGTAGGTAAAGTCTTTGTTTAAAGGCACATTAAAGGTGTTGTGCAGCAATTAACAATGAGGATCAACTATACAGTGTGGTCATCATTATTAAATGATAGTCAGCTGTGGGCTAATTGGCCACACTGTTATTCACCACAGCATGGTTGCTCCGTCTGGCTGTACCCTAAGGCAGAGTAGCCTGGGTAAACCTGAATTATAGCAATTAATAACATATTAATTTGTACCAAACTGAATTCCTTGTGGAGCTTCGGTGAATGAGCCAAATCAAATTTTTCAAAACTTCCCTTTACTCTCTAGCTATCACACATGTATAATCTGATGCTTGATTACTGACCGTAATAATAAAGTTTTCTCTAAAGGTATGGTCACATGGTCAGGTTACCTGATGCAGTTTTCAAGGCCAAAACCAGAAGCGAATTCAAGAAAGAGAAGTGTTATCTGTCCTGAACACTTATTTTGGATTCCAAAACTACATCTGGAATCCTGACTGTGTGGCCGTATTCTAATGCAACTTGGGATCAATTGTCTTCCTCCTCCAATGACAGCACCAATATAGGATTGGCTTGTGATGCTTACCTTCTCTCCACAATTCCTGTGGCAACCTTCATTGCTCTGCTGTCAAAGACAGAAGTCAGAGGCACTACTGTGTTACTTATCTCTTGTACAGTTGTACCTGACACAACACAACACCTTTATGACCAAAGCTTGAGCTGTATATCACCTTTTGTTGTACAATACTTCACATGATGTTCTCCTCCTGTTTTTTACTTCCATGCAGAAAAGGATATATAAAAAGAAAGATAGATGGATAGATAGATAGATAGATAGATAGATTGATCAATTGATTGATCGATCGATCATTTAAACCACCTGGCTAGTGTTGTTTAGGTTCCTCTAATATTTATCCTCTGATAAACCAAAACAACTATGATACCTCAACCCTTGGACTCCATGAGACTTATACCAGTTTCCTGTTGATTTTGCCATCAAGAAATTAGCAACAGATCCTTTAAAGTCCCTAAAGTTAATGAATTGAATGGAATCACTGCAATATATTGTATTTTTCTCTTTTCTTGTGTAATCACCATTTAATATGTGTTCCATTATTGACAGTGCAGTCCAATGCGCATCTTGTCTGATGTATGCAGTCCTGGAACAGCCGTTTGAGGGTGCATATCTTTGTTCAAAATGTGAGCAAATTGCCCATGAGGAATTGCACTTTGAGTATCTAACCGGGCGGATTTCAACACTGAGAAGCGTTGCCAATTTGGAAAAGAGCTTGCTGCTCACTGAGCAAGCACTCTATGGGGTATATGTGGGGGAGGGTGATAGTGAGGAGGCTCAGGAAAGTGAGGTAGCTAGCAGGGTAACAGTTAGAAAGTGGGGTAGAGGGAAGAGTGCCAGGGAGGCTATCCCTGATCTGACACACCCCAACAAGTTTGCACGGTTGGCAGATGAGGGGGATGTCTATTCAGGGAGAGCACTGCTGCAGCCGGACACCTCCTCTGCCAGTCAGGTGTATGTCAGCTCCAGTAAGCAGGGGACCAGGAAAGCAGGGCAGGCCAGACAGGTGCTGGTAGTGGAAGACTCAATTATTAGGGATATAGATAGGGCGATCCTTCACAAAGACCGGGATCGTCGAACGGTGTGTTGTCTTCCTGGCGCTCGAGTTCGACACATCACGGATCGGGTTGACAGATTACTGGGAGGGGCTGGAGAAGATCCAGCGGTCATGGTCCATATCGGAACCAATGACAAAGTTAGAGGCAGGTGGAGCGTTCTTAAAAATTATTTTAGTGATTTAGGTCAAAAGCTAAGGTAGTATTTTCCGAAATACTGCCAGTACCAGGAGCCACACAAGAAAGGCAGTGGGAGATTAGGGAGGTAAACAAGTGGCTCAAGAACTGGTGTAGGAAGTAGGGGTTTGGGTTCCTAGAGAACTGGGCCGACTTCTCTCTTGGCTACAGGCTATATCATAGGGATGGGCTGCACCTCAATGGGGAAGGGGCAGCTGTGTTGGGGGAGCAGATGGCTAGAAGGTTGGAGGAGTGTTTAAACTAGGGACTGGGAAGAGGGTAATTACATTATAGGATGGGAAGATGCAGATTAAGGTGCAGATTGAGACCGGGGGCAAGGTAATGGGACTGTGGGAGGAATGAATGAAGAGATAGAATAGTTCAGAAGGAAAGGTGTAGGGTAAAAAATATAGAGAAACCTCTTAAATGTATGTATACTAATGCCAGAAGCATGACTAATAAAACTGGGGAACTGGAGTTAGCGATGAACAAGGACTATGACATAGCAGGAATAACTGAGACATGGCTGGATGATAGCTATGACTGGGAAGTTAATGTACAGGGTTACAGTCTGTTTAGAAAGGATCGACAAAATCAGAGAGGGGGAAGGGTCTGCCTTTATGTAAAGTCCTATCTAAAGCCCACACTACGGGAAGATATAAGTGAGGGACATGAACATGTAGAGTCACTGAGGGAAAAAATACATGGAGGCAAAAACAATAATAAATTACTAATAGGAGTTTATTATAAACCACCTAATATACCAGAGTCCACAGAAAATCTACTACTAAACAAGATAGACAAGGCAGCAAATCATAATGAGGTGGTTATTATGGGGGACTTCAACTACCCAGATATAGACTGGGAAACTGAAAACTGTACATCTCATAAAGGAAAAAGGTTCTTGGCAATAACCAAAGACAATTACCTCTCCCAACTGCTTCAGGACCCGACTAAAGAGACGGCCATACTGGACTTAATATTAACCAATAGACCTGACAGAACAACAGATGTGCAGGTTGGGGGACACCTGGGAAATAGTGACCATAAAGTAATAACCTTCAAATTATCATTCAAAAGAGTGTTTCTTCAGGGAGGAACAAAAATACCAAACTTCAAAAAAGCTAAATTTAGCCAAATAAGGCCTAAATAACTCGGTCAAAGTCCTCAAAATAAAAATACCAGTACAAAATGGGATATTTTTAAAAGCATCCTAAAATCTAATTGTGAGAGGTACATACCTTATAGGAATAAAGGGTTAAGGAACAAGAAGAAACCAATGTGGAAAAATGGAACTGTAAAGAAAGCAATAAATGACAAAAAGAAAGCATTTAATTCAATAAGGCGACTTTCACACTAGCGGTTGGTGCATATCCGTTATGGATCTGCACAAACGCATCGTTCAGATAATACAACCGCATGCATCCGTTCAGAACGGATCCATGTATTATCTTTAACATAGCCAAAACTGATTCGTCTTGAACACCATTGAAAGTTAATGGGGGACGGATCCGTTTTCTATTGTGCCATATTGTGTCAGTGAAAACGAATCCGTCCCCATAGACTTACATTGTGTGTCAGGATGGATCCGTTTGGCTCAGTTTCGTCAGAAATTTGCCAAACGGAATGGAGGCGGAATGGAGGCGGAATGGAGGCGGAACGGAGCCAAACTGATGCATTCTGAGCGGATCCTTAGTCATCCAGAATGCATTAAGGGCAAAACTGATCCGTTTTGGACCGCTTGCGGATCTCACAAACGGAAACCAAAATGCCAGTGTGAAAGTAGCCTAAAACAGTAGGGTAAAAAATAGGAAAAAAATAGAACATGTAAAAAACTAATAAAAGCAGCCAAACTAGAGACCGAGAGATTAATTTCCAAAGAGAGCAAAACTAACCCTAAAATGTTCTTCAATTATATAAATGGTAAAAAGTATAAGTCTTAAGGTGTCAGCCCTCTACAGAGTGATGAGGGGAATTGCAGAGAGGGTGAGGAGAAAGCAAAGCTGTTTAATGTCTTTTTCTCCACTGTATTCACTGAAGAAAACAAACTGTCAGATGAAATGCAGAATGTAAAAGTTAATTCCCCATTAAAAGTGCTCTGCCTCACCCAGGAAGAAGTACAGCGACATCTTAAAAAGATTAAAATAGACAAATCGCCAGGACCAAATGGCATACATCCCTGTATCCTAAGAGAATTAAGTAATGTCATAGCCAGACCCTTATTTCTGATATTTTAGGACTCTATACTGACAGGAAGTGTTCCACAGGACTGGCGCATAGCAAATGTGGTGCAAATATTCAAAAAGGGTCAAAAAACAGAGCCCGGAAACTATAGGCTGGTAAGTTCAACATCTGTCGTGGTAAACTGTTTGAAAGTTATATAAGAGATGTTATCTTGGAGTGCGTCAATGAAGATAAGCAAATAACGCCATATCAGCATGGCTTCATGAGGGATCGGTCATGTCAAACTAATTTAATCGGTTTCTATAAGGAGGTAAGTTCTAGACTTGACAGAGGCAAGTCAATGGATGTCATATATCTGGACTTCTCCAAAGCATTTGACACTGTACCACATAAAAGGTTAGTATATAAAATAAGAATGCTTGGACTGGAGGAAAATGACTGTATGTGGGTAAGTAACTGGCTCAGTAATAGAAAACAGAGGGTGGTTATTAACGGTACACACTCAGATTGGGTCACTGTCACTAGTGGTGTACCTCAGGGGTCAGTATTGGGCCCTATTCTCTTCAATATATTTATTAATAATCTTGTAGAAGGCTTGCACAGTAAAATATCAATTTTTGCAGATGACACTAAACTGTGTAAAGTAATTGACATGGAAGAGGACAGTGTACTGCTACAGAGGGATCTGGATATATTAGAGGCTTGGGCAGAGAAGTGGCAGATGAGGTTTAACACTGACAAATGTAAAGTCATGCACATGGGAAGGAATAATGCAAGTCACCCGTACATACTAAATGATAAAACACTCGGTAACACTGACATGGAAAAGGACCTAGGAATTTTAGTGAACAGCAAACTAAGTGGTAAAAACCAGTGTCAGGCAGCTGCTGCCAAGGGCAATAAGATAATGGGTTGCATCAAACGGGGCATAGATGCCCGTGATGAGAACATAGTCCTACCACTTTACACATCACTAGTCAGACCACACATGGAGTAATGTGTACAGTTCTGGGCTCCTGTGAACAAGGTAGACATAGCAGAGCTGGAGACTGTCCAGAGGAGGGCAACTAAAGTAATAACTGGAATGGGGCAACTACAGTACCCTGAGAGATTATCAACATTAGGGTTATTCACTTTAGAAAAAAGACAACTGAGGGGAGATCTAATAACTATGTATAAATATATCAGGGGTCAGTACAAAGATATCTCCCATCATCTATTTATCTCCAGGACTGTGACTGTGACGAGGGGATATCCTCTGCGTCTGGAGGAAAGAAGGTTTATACACAAACATAGAAGAAGATTCTTTACGGTAAGAGCAGTAAGACTATGGAACTCTCTGCCTGAGGAGGTGGTGATGGTGAGTTCACTAAAAGAGTTCAAGCTGGGCCTGGATGTATTTCTGTAGTGTAATAATATTACAGGCTATAGCTACTACAGATGGGTCGTTGATCCAGGGAGTTATTCTGATTGCGTAATTGGAGTCGGGAAGGAATATTGGCTTCTACCTCACATGTTTTTTTGTTTTTTTTTGCTTTCTTCTGGATCAACTTGCAGGATAACAGGCCGAACTGGATGGACAAATGTCTTTTTAGGCCTTATATACTATGTTACTCTGTTACTATGTTACTATGAATTGATATTCAAGCACATCCCCTAGTTGTTCAAGATATGGGGACCTTGGAGGCCAGTTCCTCACTTTGTACTTACTGTTATGCTCCTCAAGCCATCCCTGAACAATTTGTGAGGCTTGGCATTATCCCCCACAATAATTAGGTAGGTGGTGTCAAAGTAACACCCACATGACTGCCAAGAGCCAAGGCTTCCTAAAAGAACATTGCCCAGAGCATCAAACTGCCACCCCCAACTTATCTTCCTCCAATAGTGTATCCTGGTGCCATTTTAAGACAAGAATAAGCACATAATATAAAATAAATTATGATTTATCAAACCAGGTAACCTTTTTTTCATTTCTCTATGGTCAAATTCTGATACATATGTTCCCTTTGTGAGTGGTTTTGGAGTGAGACAACATGGACATTCTGGCTAGACTTGGCTTCCCACACATATCATTGAGCCTTGTTATCCTTCCGTGAACAGCCCACAAGACTTTCCGTTTTGGAGATTATTCCCTCTTTAGCCATTACAATTTGTCTCTTTTTTTAATTTGCTCTAACCCTTTTTGCTTGCTCACATTGTTTACTTCAAAAACATCATCTTCAAGAACTGCCTAAAATAAACCATCCATTGACAGGCATCAAATTATTGTATTAAGATACTCAATGTTTGTTTTCTTCAAGTCTCATTGTTCCATATCAATTAACCACAGTTTTAGTGATAGTAGTGCACTAGTGTAGTTCTCTACCACAGCAATATATTTGTACTGTGCCTCATGGTCCTACTACTACTGGTGGTATAAAAAGAATGTAGAAAGAGATGAGACATTTTTTGAAAATTCAATACAACTCAGATTTAGTCAAAATGGCAGTCAGATTTGACTTGGTCCGAATAAAATTTACCCCAATCAAAAATTAACCAATTGCTCTGAAAAGTGTTGTATGACACTCTGGGACTTTATCCAATCTCTATCAAGCTCTTTAACACCAAGACAGCATCAGTAATGTCAATGTGACAGCGACCTTACTGTATATATAGCTGTGAGTAAATGGATGGTATCGGGTGGAAATAGCCTGCTTAAAAAACATACTGCACTGTCAGGTTTTTTTAAATTAAAAAAGGGTGCAAAAAGTTATCCATTATTGGTGGAAAATGCCTTCTTCTTTGTATTCTGATCAGTAATCTGGTAACCACCATTTTGAATAAAAAGAGCTACTGATTCGCCGAAATTCAAATTTTTGGGGAAATATGCAACTAAATTGATTTGTTTAAAATTAATTTGCGTATTTCTCATTTCAGATGGCAGCTAGTTTAGTACATATATTAACAATATCAACAAACCCAATTTATATAATTTGAAGAAGTCAGCAATCCAATGAATTTTTGACTTGACTTGATCCTGGATCCATAAGTGAACTGGACATTCCTTCTTCAACTTGGCATACCAAACCGTGCCTATAAACAGTGGGAATTCAGTTTCATGTATCAGTGATATATATATATATATATATATATATATTTTTAGAAATATCTGCTTTGTTCCTAAAGTAAATAGCTGTTCTCAATCCTAGTATTATTAGCGTTCTGCACAATATTAAGTATTTGCATTTCCATCTTCATCGCTCATATATATTAATTAATTTCCCCTCTGCTAATATGCCACAGTAGATGCCATGAGTGAGAATTTATTCTTTAGCATCTTAAATCACATTTGCATAATGGAATTAAAAGGTCTATTCATGCACATTTCCTCGTGGTATATTGGACAGAGTGGAGAGGTTGTAATTAGTGGCATCTGGCCTTCAACTTCATTAACATGCAAATAGAGGTAGCGAGGAGCGTCAGCTAGAATAACTTCACAAGAGTTTCTCAACTGTACTGTAGTTTATGGGAATTCTATTTTCTAATACTGTGTCTTTTGTGGGTTTTGTCTTGTGTAAGGGAGCTCTGTCTTTAGAAGAATAAAAAAAATAAGTATACTGTAGATTTGGGGAAAAGTTTCTTTTTTGGTTTTGTCTTTTTTATTCAAAAAATGAAGAAATGTAAAAAAGCATAAAGAACAATCCTAAATATAAATTGTCTCTTTTAACAAGACAATCTATTATAAAGGCTCAGTATTAAAAAATAAAGCGCTACAAAATTACAGTATACTTTTTTTACACACTAAAAAACAAATTTCGTCTGAAAACAAGACCTTATAATAAAAAGAAAATGTATTAGAAAATAAAGAATTTCCATAAACCAGGAGATAAAAGCAAACCACCCACGCTGAAAGATATCATTCCACTCAATGACTGTGTGAAGGGAAAGCAGGAGGTCTAGTAACAACATTTCAAATGAGTGAACCTAGACATTTTATATTGTGGCAATATTTGGCACACATTGGAGCATCTAGAAAAATCCTCTGTTGTGCCTAGCTCATCGGGGAGGTATGGCTTAACAGAAAGATATTACATTTGCTCTACAATTCTGGTGTAAAATTCTGCCACAAAGTAAGCCAACAGATTATATAAACTTAGACAAAAATGTCCATTCACCAAATCTATCATTCAGCCTGAGCCACTGTGTAAATTAATGTGGTGTATGTCTCTAAAGCTAACCTATAGTATTAGTAAATCCATTCCATATTATTTCTAGTCATGATTCAATGTGGCAATAGAGAGATAGTTTTCCACCTTTTGGAGGAATCCTATTTTGCTTAAATTGATTTAATCTTATCTCCTAGCGCAGATAATTTTGGATCTGACCCCCGATGATCTTCAGAATGTGGTCCTGAGGACCCCATATAACTGGAACAGCAGTTGAGCATGCTCTCTGCCACTTGATTCATCCCTATGGGACTGGTGGAAATTGCTAATCATTAAACTTACCTAATTCTGGTGGACAAATGGACTGGCATTCCCATGCTCAACCACTGCTACATTCATTTGGGGCACACAGGACCCCTTTTCTTGTAAACAGTTGGGGATGCAATGGTTGGACCTCGGCCCAAACTTGTCCTCTATCGTGATGGAACCTGATGGACTTGATTATATATCAATTGAGTCCTTTGGGCGTGACAGGGTCCTTCACGTAACTCATCTGGCACTGTGTCATGATTTCCCCTTTTAATGGAAACCAAAAGACAGATGTGAGTAGAGCCTTAGATTATTGTCCTATGCTGTTGAAATTGGCAGATTCTGTTGTGTTCAGCTTTATTCATCCACTTTTTCTACTAAGTCCTTGCTCTGCCATTGTCTTCGTTCTTGTTCTACATGGTAAGTCTTTCTGTTACAGATCCATAATCAATACACAACTAACAGTATAATAGCAAGGTTGCTATTTACATCAGATTTCTTGGACCTTCTTGTACAAACTGCAGTCATCCATTAATCATATGGACATCTTCTCTAAAGACACATCACAACACGAGTGCTAAGCTGCTTTAGTCCGTAAACTTTTATTGCTTGCAACAAAGAAACGTGTTGATACAACATTAAGAACTGATATATCTCACCAGGGTAATTTAGAGACATATTGTAAGTGCATCATCATGAGATTCATGGTAATAATATCCTGACAATGTGGAGATGATCCTTTGATTTCCTAGGAGACTACCCCACAATTCATTACGTAAACTGTCCTTCAGAAAAGCAGCGTGCTAAACCATCTGAAGTTCTTCTTGTGCTTAAGATTAAGCTTTTTTTATATTATGACTTACAGTAAGCAAATATCCATATAGGACATCTGCATCCATATCGGGCATCTGATCAGAGAACCACTTCTTCAAATCTCTAGTTCAGTACACATTGGTTGTGTTCTATCTTCTGCCCATGGTATAACTGGCAATATCTGAGCTTGACATTTATTATATAATTCTCCTCCTTTCAACTTGTTTCATTTTATTTATGAACCAGGCCTATGAGGATGAACATTACTTTAGGTATCCATAAAGGGGTAAGGAGCTGGGTCAAGGTGAGGCAGAATAGGCAGTTGTCTATGGTGCTATGGGGGTGCAATTTATGGATTTAAAAAGAAAAGCAATTTTCTAGGAAAGGTGTATCATGAGGTCATTACATGCATAATTGGCCACCCAACAATTATCATGCCGTACTTCAGTGGGCACCCCATTATACAATGCATAAACAGAGCTTGTCCTGTTTCCCGATTCAACAGCAGGCACATAATGCTGGATTTCCTCATCATCAAGCAATAAGAAGGCTACATCTATAGGAGAAATGTATTCAATCATTCAAGTGACCACATATTACATGGCTGGCTTGAGTTTCCACTTTTTGAACTGGTCTTTTGTTTTGCCCATTCACTCTGGCTAAAAGTGGCATCCTGAATCAGGAACCCCATCCATGACTGCTAGATACTCTAATAGGTTAAATGGACTATGGTTGAATTGCTGAGACAACCCCTCTAGCATAAAACAGGAGATTCAGAATAAGCACTGTATGGTTCCCAGAAGAAAATGCCAATAGGCACTTAAAGACGACAATAATAATGATAATAATCATCATAGCCATCATCAATCTTGAACATAGGAGTTAAAGTGTCTCCCTACAGGAAAGATTCTCAAACTCATACACCTAGTTTGCAATATTTATTATTATTTTTTAATTCACAAACGACCAATCCCACAGCTTAATGGATTTTATGCTTCGTGGTGCGCAGCTCTTCCAAACAAAATTCATAACGCTCTGACCTCTTTTTTGTCTGTGGGTACATATGCAAAATCTTGCGTACGTAGCAACTGAATGTGGCGCCCTGTGGAGAATTTTCAATTTTTCACAGACAGATGAAATATATATATCCAATTTCCTATATCTAGTAACACAACTGTATCATTGAAACCTCTCAATAGGATCATCTAATATTCATTTTTTAATTTCTGAATTTGCATATAATATCTCTCTGGAGACATTTTACTGATTCTTACAAAGGAATCTTAATGAGAAATATTAAAGAATGATACTTGAAGATCTATAGTTTGTTTATATATTTCCCTTGGTGCTGTTCTGGTCCAAAGCCGCTTAGATTTTGTTGTTTGTGTGTGTGCTTTTTAATATTAGCAATATTGTTTAATCATGGTTAACAGAACATTTTCATTCTCACTTCCCCCCCTGGACTATTTGTAAGAACAAGGACAATGAGGTCCAAAGAGAACCATGCCTGGACTGAAACTTGGCAACCTTCCTGGAAAGTATTGAGGAGATGATGTAGACTTTCATAGTACTTTTTATACTGAAGCTGCCATGGTGATCAGCTGTTGGGTCCAGGTCCAGATCTCACAAGCAATAAGGGCTATGGCTAGTCATTGACAGTCATGAGAAAAACTAAGTACACCCTCTTGGAATTCTCTCGTTTTACACATAAGGAAATTTGTATTTTTTTTTTTACAAATCCGGTCCTTAGAAGGTCTTAAAATTACACAAATACAACCCCATATGAACAACAGCACATGACAAATGACACAGGTTAATTTTTTATTTACCAAAATGAAGACAAAATGGAAAAGCCATATGTGAAAAACTAAGGCCATCCTATGAATAGAGATGAGCAAACACCTGGAAGTTCGGGTTTGCCGGGTTCGGCCAAACTTCGGCTCAAAAGTTCGGGCTCGGGACCCGAACTTGACCCCGAACCCCATTGAAGTCAATGGGGACCCGAACTTTTGGGCACTAAAATGCCTGTAAAAAGTCATAGTAAGGGCCAGAGGGCTGCAAAAGGAAGCAAAATAGGGATAAGATCAGGATAATTGCTGGATAGGGAAATGACATAAAATAATATAGAATAGAAAAAAATGAAAAAATAATAATCTTGAACTAGGAGGCGGAGGTCAAAGTGGAGTAGAAGTTTGAGAAGGCGGTGGATGTGGCGGTGTAGGTAGAAGCGGTGGTGGAGAAGGAGGAGGTAGCCAACACTGTTTTTGTTATTTTTTTTATTTTGAATTTGTTTTTCCTTTATTATTTATTTATTTATTTTTATAAATTTGGGAAGACCCCAAAACATTGGCAAAGAGAAAGTGCGCTGGAGTATAACCATGACTGGGTGCGGCCGGTATACTTGTCTATTCAGCACAAGATATGGACAAGTCCTGTGGGATCGATGCCTGGTTCATTTTAATGAACATGAGCTTGTCCACATTGGCTGTGGACAGGCAGCTGCACTTGTCTATGATCACGTTCGGACAATACACTGGCCGCAGGGCAGACCCGCACCTCCAAGGCGTAAAGGTCAAACTCAGGCCATGTGCACAATTTGAAGACCCAGAAGTTGAATGGGGCAGGCCCATCAGTCAGTACGTGAAGGCGTGTGCTCACATACTGTTCCACCATGTTGCTGAAATGCTGCCTCCTGCTAAGACGTTCCATATCAGCTGGTGGTGCTGGTTGTTGTGGCATGCTGACAAAGCTTTTCCACATTAAGGCAATGCTAACACTTCTTTTTGAGGTGCTGGCGGTGCCCCAGCTGTGTTGGCAACTTCCTCCTCCACCTCTGCCTTCACCTTGTGCTTCCACTGAGCCCCCACTGTCAGGTGGGAATGCCATCAGCAGCGTGTCTACCAGCGTGCGCTTGAACTCGCACATTTTCTGATCACGCTCCAGTGACGGAATTAAGGATGGCATGTTGTCCTTGTAGTGAGGATCTGGCATGGTGGCCACCCAATAATCAGCACTGGTTAGAATATGTGCAACTCGGCAGTCGTTGCTCAGGCACTGCAGCATGAAGTCGCTCATGTGTGTCAGGCTTCCCAGAGGCAACAGCAAGCTGTCCTCTGTGGGAGGTGTATCGTCTGTGACCTCTGCCACATTCCAGTGATGACCATGACCAGCTTTGGGTGCCACCCTGCTGTGAACATGGTTCCTCCTCATCATCATCATCCTCCTCCTCCTCATCCTTCAGAACTGTGCCCTGGCTGAACAGTTGTGTACCTGGCCTCTGTTGGTCAGACAGGCGAGCACCAGCAGGTTGAGAACGTCGAAAGCGCGCACAGATGGCCCGCACTTTCTGCAGCAGCTCTGACATATCGGGGTCATTTTTCAGGAACCTCTACACTACCAAATTCAGCAAATGTGCCAGGCTAGGGATGTGCGTCACCCTGCTAGACCCAGAGCTGCTACGAGTTTTTGCCTGTTATCACACACCATTAGGCCGGGCATGAGGCTCAATGGCACCAACCACTCATCGGTCTGTTGTTCCATGCCAATCCACAGCTCCTGTGCGCTGTGTGGTTTTCCCCCGAGCTGACCGAGTTTCAAAACAGCCTGCTGTCGTTTCCCCCTGGCTGTGCTGAAGTTGGGTAGTGCAGGTGTTAAGCTGACCGAATGAGGAGGCGGTAGAGGAGGAAGTGGAGTAGAAGGCTACATGAGGCAACGAGAAACATTCTGCAATCCTCAGTGGCGGAAGCACATGCACCAAACTGCTATCCGCCTCAGGCTCAGCCGACACTGCATTAAACCAGTGTGCAGTTAGGGAGATATATTGTCCCTGCCTGTGCTTACTGGTCCACGTATCGGTGGTTATATGGACCTTGCCACAGATGGCGTTGCGCAGTGCACCCCTGACTTTGTCTGCCACCTGGCTGTGCTGGGCAGGGATGGCTCCGCTGGAAAAGTAGTGGCAGCTGGGAACCACGTACTGTGGGACAGCCACCGCTATAGGGTGTTTAAAAGTCTCAGTCTCCACCAGACCGAGTGACAGCATTTCAAAGGCCAGGAATTTTGAAATGCTGGCATTCAGGGCCAGGGATCGCTGGTGGGTAGGGGGGTACTTCCTCCTTCTCTCCAGTGTTTGGGGGATGGACAGCTGAACGCTTCCATGGGACAGTGTGGACATTCTGTGTGACCGTGCTGGAAGTGGCGTTGTTGCTGCCACATCCTCTGTTTGCGGGGTGGCAGGTGCCACTGTCACTCCAGAGGGGGAAGAAGAGGCTGAGACTGCAGCAGAAGAGATATTTTGTGTTTTTTGAGGTGTTTACTCCACTGCAGCTCATGCTTTGTATTTAGATGCCTGGTCATGCAGGTGATGCTCAGGTTCAGAACATTCATGCCTAGCTCCAGGCTCTGATTGCACAGCGTGCAAACCACTCACATCTTGTCATCAGCACATTGCCTGAAGAACTGCCACGCCAGAGAACTCCTTGGAGCTGGCTTTGGTGTGCTCAGTCCCTCGGTGTGTTGGGCAGTAGCAGGTATACTGTCTAGGGGACCGGCCACTCTGCTTTTGCACTCTGCTCCCTCTTTTACTGTGCGGCTGGCGCTGTGTGACCACCACCTCTTTCTCCGAACTGCACACATCACTCGCATGACCTTAAATCCATGTGGGGTCTAGAACCTCATCATCCTCCACATCATCTTCCACCCACTCTTCACCCCTGCCCTCCTTGCCAGTCTGCACACTGCAAAAAGCCGCAGCAGTTGGCACCTGTGTTTTATCATCATAAGAGACGTGCTGCAGTGGTCCTCCCATGTCCACATCCTGAAACATAAGTGGTTGGGCATAGGTGCACTCAATCTCTTCCACTTCTGGGGCAGTGCTATGTGGATGGCCCACGGAAACCCTGCCAGCAGACTCATCAAAAAGCATAAGAGACTGCTGCATGACTTGGGGCTCAGACTGCTTGGCTTATTTGAAAGGGGTTGAGGTGAAATACAGATATCCATGGGCTGCAGGTGCCAATTCTGTGCTTTCAGCAGGGGACTGGGTGGGAGACAATGTGAAGGAACTGGCGGCACTGTCTGCCTCCCAATCTACTACCGCCTATACTTGTTCTGGCCTTACACCGGCATTTGGGCCTACAAAATAATGCTGAACGTTATATCGCCTACGTGCACATGAGGAAGGTGTTTCACTTGGGCGTGTAGCTAGATTAACTATATTAATTTCCCTGTCACGTATGCAATGCAGGTGTACCTCACACAAAAATTGGGTGTATTTCTCCCACCGAACTAACAGATGGATTAACTATATTTATTTCCCTGTCACATATGCAGTACAGGTGTACCTTACACAAAAAATGGGAATATGTCACACACTGAACTAACAGACAAATTAACTATTATATTTTTGTGTCAGGGATACAAAGCTGGTGCCCACAAAAAAAATCGCTATAGGTCACCAACAGAACAAATATCCAGATGAGATTCCTAACACTGTCCCTCACTTCAGCTGCCTGCTTCCTGTCCCTGCACTACACAGAGCTGATGGGCGGTGCTACACGTGATCCAGCTTTTATAGAGGCTGGGTCACACTTTACAGTTCGGGTTCGCTCAACACTACCTATGAATCAATAGCTTGTAGGACCATGTTTGGCAGCAATAACTTGAAGCTAGCATTTTCTGTATGACCTTATCAGTCTCTTCCATCATTCTGGAGGAATTTTGACTCACTTTTCTTTACATCTCTGCTTCAGCTCACTGAGGTTTGTGGGCATTTGATTAGGCAAAGCTCTTTTATGGTCCTGCCACAACATTTCAGTTGGGTTAAGGTCCAGACTTTAACTAGGCCATTGCAACACATTGATGATATTCTTTTTAAGCCATTCTTGGTGGTTCATCCAAGCTTTAGCTGTTGAATACATGGCGTCTTATTTAAAATTAGAATACTTTGGTGTACAGAGGCGTCCATGGTTGACTCAATGACTACAAAGTGCCCAATGACTGCAAAACAAGACCAAATCCTCACCCTTCCAATCCCATATTTGACAGTTGGTATGAACGCGTTTGTGATGATATGCCGTGCTTGATTTTTGCTAAACATGGCACTTTTCCTTATGGCCAAACATCTCCACTTTGGGTTCTGTCCAAATAACATTGTTTTGTGGTTTATTCTGATAAAACTTCACAAACGTAAACCATGCTGTCATTTCTTTTTGTTTGTTTGTTTTTAGAAAGAAGACGCTTTCTCCCTTCCAAGAAAGTCACACTTGTTCCGTTTTTCTAATTGTACTGTCATAAACCTGTCTAAGTCTGAGATGTAGGGTCTTTTGCAATTTCTTTGAGCATTGTATGGTCTGAACTTTGGGTGAATGTCCATTCTTGGTAAAATTGTTGACTGTCATGAATGTTTTCGACTTGTGAATAATCTCCTAACTATAGAATGATGGACTTTAAATTGCTCGGATATAACCCTTTTCAGATTGCTGAGTATCAACTAGAGATGAGCAAAGTTCTCTAAAATTCGATTCAGCTGCCTCGTCGAATTTTACAAAAAAAACTTGCTTTGTGACAAATTACTTCATTATTTCTTTGTAAATAGCGAGTGCATTGAAATGACAAGGAACAGCAATTGCGCTGCCCTCTCCACCTTCATTGAAACCCTCAAATGCTACGTTCATTGCTTATCGTGGCATCTAAGATCCATATTAAAGCATTTTAGTGTTTGGTAATAAAAAATAAAAAAAATATTAAATTGTACTTACCTCATTCATTTAAAAACGAAGAGGCCACTGCAGCATCTTGCTTGAAGATCCAGCGCGTGATAACACCATCACGTCAGCAGGCGTGGTGGCGTCATACGTCACCGGACATAAGATTTTGCGAGGGATCTTTAAGCAAGATGGCCGCGGTGGCTTCTTCCTGCTCAAATGGATGAGGTAAGTATGATTCTTTTACATTTTACCACAATTTCAGGGAAAATATATCCGTTCCTACGAAGCATAAGGTAATTTGGCTTCGCAGCAAATCAATTTTTTCCTGAAATTTGGATAGAAGTCCACTTCTTGAACTTTGATTCGCTCAACACTAGTATCAACATAAGATCGCTACTGATGTCTTTTCTCCTTAGCATTGTGTTAACACACCTGAATGCTCTAGAGCAGCAAACTTCCGCTTTCATACGGGTGATCACACTTGCCGAGGAACAATTAATCAAAGGAATTTGCTTAGCAGCACCTGACTTCTACTTACCCTCTTAAAGGGCACCTGTCAGCAGATTTTTTCCTATGAAACTGGTTGACCTGTTAAATGTGCGCTTAGCAGCTGAAGCCATCTGTGTTGGTTCCATGTTCATGTGTGCCAACATTGCTGAGAAAAATTAAGTTTTATTATATGCAAATTAGCCTCTAGGATCTTTACCCCTAGAGGCTCAGCTCTCTCTGCAACTGTTGCACCCTCTGCCCCTTAGGATGAATGTCCCATTTAAGCCAAAAATAAATTGGTCTGTTTGCATTCTAAACAGGGAGAAGGGAGTAAGCCAATACCAGATATTTCTACTGGCAGCTTATCTTGGGCATATTGATATCCATCGGTCTGACCATTATCTCCCCCAACATCTGAATCAGGAGGCCACAATGTACATTTAATGGCTCACTGGTGAAATTGGCAGTGTGGAATATATATATATATATATATATATATATATAAAATGTGTAGTAGATATGATCAGCTTTTCACAATGCGGAGTTGAAGGCAAGAATGTAACAGATTTATTAGGTTCAATCTATTCTTTGCAATCTTAGCTATATCCAACGCATTCTCATCTGAAAAATGTAAACAATGTGCAATGATAGGTAACCTACTTTCGACACCCAAGCAATGTTCGGAAGAGTGGGGCTTATATTAACATGTTGCTCGGATAGACAATAGAAGCATCCTGGCATTGAGATCCCAAATAATAATTTATACAACTGACCATGGTGCTCCTCTACGCATAGCATACAGAAACTTCCCAAGAAAAATAACTTAACAATTGTTTAACACATCCAGCCACCTACTGCACCAAGGAGTACAAAGAACGAGGAACCTCAAATAATATCACTTTACAAATAGTCGGCTTGGGCTTCGAATTTTTTCTTGGGGAAATATTATATTTACTTCAGATTATATTTTACAGTACCTTTAAATCAAATTACCATAGATTTCTAGGGAAAGGCCATGATGCTGTAGGATACGTCAGCCCATTATGAAATCAACATATGCATTAAATTGGAGATTTTTTTTTTCCCCTGCAAAACTGGGACTGTAGCTGATAATAACCCACATTAATTCAGTCTTTGACAACTAGAGGACGAATTATGTCAAAAGCAATAAACGAATCTATGCAAAATGGTATGGATTGTATGCAATATTAATACAATGCCATACGAAATGCATTTGCTCTTGGTGGTCTTTTTCCCTTCCATGGGAGTATTGAGCGCATCTACTGTTGAAATAGTTAAAGCTCTAAAAATGATTGTGACTTATATCTCATTGGTATTCCATGTAAAGTGATGGAGGTGTACTTTTGCCAGATTTTGATGCCTCCACAGTCGAGCATCTGGCAACTCAGCGAGAAAATGAAGTGTTTGAGGGTTGAAAAAGCCTAGGAGGATCCACAACATCTGCTTGCATGAGATCAAGTCAAGCCACAGGTAAAAATTACAAGGTGCCCTGTTATAAATAACAAAACACCTTGCTAAACTAGGCGTTCACATTGTAAGTGTCTTTGTGCAGTCATCTGGAAGGAGCTTGCTAACAAGGATGTTCATCGTTCCTGCTTTTAGCAAGTGGCTTCGAAATAATTCTAAACAGAGCGAAATTGTTACTATAAAGACTTTGTGTCAGGTTCATTTTACCATATATAAGCCAGCTGTTCTGTTTACCTTGAATCTTCCAGCTTCTTGTAGCCACAGAATTAGAGTTCTATTTTTTTTTGCTCTAGAAATATTCATTTCATGGAACCTTCATTACTAGTGTTGATCGTGGATATTTTTATCGTGAATATCAGCACTTCGAGAATTCGCGAAGATGTAGAATATAGTGCTATATCTTCGTAATCGTGAATATTC